>NW_025408238.1:300000-391191 GCF_905475395.1 Chrysoperla carnea | reverse complement strand
ATGACTGGACTAAGTATAAATAAGCCAAAAATGATCAAATTTGACATTTTTCGATAGAAAAAACATTTTTTGAAAATTATCGATTTTTCAACATGAGTGTCGTGACTATACAAATCAATGAAATTTTGATACAAGTAAGTCAAAATGTATACATAGAGGTCCTTTATGACTGTTAAGTATAAATAAGCCAAAAATGATCAAATTTGACATTTTTCGATAGAAAAAACATTTTTTTGAAAATTTCCGATTTTACAACTAGAATGTCATGACTATACAAATCATTGAAATTTTGATCCAAGTAAGTCATAATGTATACATAGAGGTCCTTTATGACTGGACTAAGTATAAATAATCCAAAAATGATCTAATTTGACATTTTTCGATAGAAAAAAAAATTTTTAAATTTTCGATTTTTCAACATGAGAGTCATGACTATACAAATCATTGAAATTTTGATCCAAGTAAGTCAAAATGTATACATAGAGGTCGTTTATGACTGGACTAAGTATAAATAATCCAAAAATGATCAAATTTGACATTTTTCGATAGAAAAAACATTTTTTTAAAATTTTCGATTTTTCAACATGAGAGTCATGACTATACAAATCATTGAAATGTTGATCCAAGTAAGTCAAAATGTATACATAGAGGTCGTTTTTGACTGGACTAAGTATAAATGGGCCAAAAATGAACAAATTTGACATTTTTCGATAGAAAAAACATTTTTTGAAAATTTTCGATTTTTCAACTAGAATGTCATGACTATACAAATCATTGAAATTTTGATCCAAGTAAGTCAAAATGTATACATAGAGGTCCTTTATGACTGGAATAAGTATAAATAGGCCAAAAATGATCAAATTTGACATTTTTCGACTGAAAAAACATTTTTTGAAAATTTCCGATTTTTCAACATGAGAGTTATGACTATACAAATCATTCAAATTTGATCCAACTAAGTGAAAATGTATACATAGAGGTCCTTTATGACTGGACTAAGTATAAATAAGCCAAAAATGATCAAATTTGACATTTTTCGATAGAAAAAACATTTTTTGAAAATTTTCGATTTTTTAACATGAGAGTCATGACTATACAAATCATTGAAATTTTGATCCAAGTAAGTCAAAATGTATACATAGAGGTCCTTTATGACTGGACTAAGTACAAATAAGCCCAAAATGGTCAAATTTGACATTTTTCGATAGATAAATAATTTTTTGAAAATTTTCGATTTTTCAACATGAGAGTCATGAATATACAAATCATTGAAATTTTGATCCAAATAAGTCAAAATGTATACATAGAGTTCCTTTATGACTGGACTAAGTATAAATAAGCCAAAAATGATCAAATTTAACATTTTCCGATAGAAAAACATTTTTTGAAAATTTTCGATTTTTCAACATGAGTGTCATGACTATACAAATCAATGAAATTTTGATCCAAGTAAGTCAAAATGTATACATAGAGGTCCTTTATGACTGGACTAAGTATAAATAAGCCAAAAATGATCAAATTTGACATTTTTCGATAGAAAAAACATTTTTTGAAAATTTCCGATTTTACAACTTGATTGTCATGACTATACAAATCATTGAAATTTTGATCCAAGTAAGTCATAATGTATACATAGAGGTCCTTTATGACTGAACTAAGTATAAAAAACCCAAAATGATCTAATTTGACATTTTTCGATAGAAAAAACATTTTTTGAAAATTTTCGATTTTTCAACATGAGAGTCATGACTATACAAATCATTGAAATGTTGATCCAAGTAAGTCAAAATGTATACATAGAGGTCGTTTATGACTGGACTAAGTATAAATAAGCCAAAAATGAACAAATTTGACATTTTTCGATAGAAAAAACATTTTTTGAAAATTTTCGATTTTTCAACTAGAATGTCATGAATATACAAATCGTTGAAATTTTGATCCAAGTAAGTCAAAATGTATACATAGAGGTCCTTTATTACTGGACTAAGTATAAATAAGCCAAAAATGATCAAATTTGACATTTTTCGATAGAAAAAACATTTTTTGAAAATTTTCGATTTTACAACATGAGAGTCATGACTATACAAATCATTGAAATTTTGATCCAACTAAGTCAAAATGTATACAAAGAGGTCCTTTATGACTGGAATAAGTATAAATAAGCCAAAAATGATCAAATTTTACATTTTTCGATAGAAAAAACATTTTTTGAAAATTTTCGATTTTTCAACATGAGAGTCATGACTATACAAATCATTGAAATTTTGATCCAACTAAGTCAAAATGTATACATAGAGGTCCTTTATGACTGGACTAAGTATAAATAAGCCAAAAATGATCAAATTTGACATTTTTCGATAGAAAAAAGATTTTTTGAAAATTTTCGATTTTTCAACTAGAATGTCATGACTATACAAATCATTAAAATTTTGATCCAAGTAAGTCAAAATGTATACATGGAGGTCCTATATGACTGGACTAAGCATAAATAAGCCAAAAATGATCAAATTTGACATTTTTCGATAGAAAAAACATTTTTTGAAAATTTTCGATTTTTCAACATGAGTGTCGTGACTATACAAATCAATGAAATTTTGATACAAGTAAGTCAAAATGTATACATAGAGGTCCTTTATGACTGTTAAGTATAAATAAGCCAAAAATGATCAAATTTGACATTTTTCGATAGAAAAAACATTTTTTGAAAATTTCCGATTTTACAACTAGAATGTCATGACTATACAAATCATTGAAATTTTGATCCAAGTAAGTCATAATGTATACATAGAGGTCCTTTATGACTGGACTAAGTATAAATAATCCAAAAATGATCTAATTTGACATTTTTCGATAGAAAAAAAAATTTTTAAATTTTCGATTTTTCAACATGAGAGTCATGACTATACAAATCATTGAAATTTTGATCCAAGTAAGTCAAAATGTATACATAGAGGTCGTTTATGACTGGACTAAGTATAAATAATCCAAAAATGATCAAATTTGACATTTTTCGATAGAAAAAACATTTTTTTAAAATTTTCGATTTTTCAACATGAGAGTCATGACTATACAAATCATTGAAATGTTGATCCAAGTAAGTCAAAATGTATACATAGAGGTCGTTTTTGACTGGACTAAGTATAAATGGGCCAAAAATGAACAAATTTGACATTTTTCGATAGAAAAAACATTTTTTGAAAATTTTCGATTTTTCAACTAGAATGTCATGACTATACAAATCATTGAAATTTTGATCCAAGTAAGTCAAAATGTATACATAGAGGTCCTTTATGACTGGAATAAGTACAAATAGGCCAAAAATGATCAAATTTGACATTTTTCGACTGAAAAAACATTTTTTGAAAATTTCCGATTTTTCAACATGAGAGTTATGACTATACAAATCATTCAAATTTTGATCCAACTAAGTGAAAATGTATACATAGAGGTCCTTTATGACTGGACTAAGTATAAATAAGCCAAAAATGATCAAATTTGACATTTTTCGATAGAAAAAACATTTTTTGAAAATTTTCGATTTTTTAACATGAGAGTCATGACTATACAAATCATTGAAATTTTGATCCAAGTAAGTCAAAATGTATACATAGAGGTCCTTTATGACTGGACTAAGTACAAATAAGCCCAAAATGGTCAAATTTGACATTTTTCGATAGATAAATAATTTTTTGAAAATTTTCGATTTTTCAACATGAGAGTCATGAATATACAAATCATTGAAATTTTGATCCAAATAAGTCAAAATGTATACATAGAGTTCCTTTATGACTGGACTAAGTATAAATAAGCCAAAAATGATCAAATTTAACATTTTCCGATAGAAAAACATTTTTTGAAAATTTTCGATTTTTCAACATGAGTGTCATGACTATACAAATCAATGAAATTTTGATCCAAGTAAGTCAAAATGTATACATAGAGGTCCTTTATGACTGGACTAAGTATAAATAAGCCAAAAATGATCAAATTTGACATTTTTCGATAGAAAAAACATTTTTTGAAAATTTCCGATTTTACAACTTGATTGTCATGACTATACAAATCATTGAAATTTTGATCCAAGTAAGTCATAATGTATACATAGAGGTCCTTTATGACTGAACTAAGTATAAAAAACCCAAAAATGACCTAATTTGACATTTTTCGATAGAAAAAACATTTTTTGAAAATTTTCGATTTTTCAACATGAGAGTCATGACTATACAAATCATTGAAATGTTGATCCAAGTAAGTCAAAATGTATACATAGAGGTCGTTTATGACTGGACTAAGTATAAATAAGCCAAAAATGAACAAATTTGACATTTTTCGATAGAAAAAACATTTTTTGAAAATTTTCGATTTTTCAACTAGAATGTCATGAATATACAAATCGTTGAAATTTTGATCCAAGTAAGTCAAAATGTATACATAGAGGTCCTTTTTTACTGGACTAAGTATAAATAAGCCAAAAATGATCAAATTTGACATTTTTCGATAGAAAAAACATTTTTTGAAAATTTTCGATTTTACAACATGAGAGTCATGACTATACAAATCATTGAAATTTTGATCCAACTAAGTCAAAATGTATACAAAGAGGTCCTTTATGACTGGAATAAGTATAAATGAGCCAAAAATGATCAAATTTTACATTTTTCGATAGAAAAAACATTTTTTGAAAATTTTCGATTTTTCAACTAGAATGTCATGAATATACAAATCGTTGAAATTTTGATCCAAGTAAGTCAAAATGTATACATAGAGGTCCTTTATTACTGGACTAAGTATAAAAAAGCCAAAAATGATCAAATTTGACATTTTTCGATAGAAAAAACATTTTTTGAAAATTTTCGATTTTACAACATGAGAGTCATGACTATACAAATCATTGAAATTTTGATCCAACTAAGTCAAAATGTATACAAAGAGGTCCTTTATGACTGGAATAAGTATAAATAAGCCAAAAATGATCAAATTTTACATTTTTCGATAGAAAAAACATTTTTTGAAAATTTTCGATTTTTCAACATGAGAGTCATGACTATACAAATCATTGAAATTTTGATCCAACTAAGTCAAAATGTATACATAGAGGTCCTTTATGACTGGACTAAGTATAAATAAGCCAAAAATGATCAAATTTGACATTTTTCGATAGAAAACAGATTTTTTGAAAATTTTCGATTTTTCAACTAGAATGTCATGACTATACAAATCATTAAAATTTTGATCCAAGTAAGTCAAAATGTATACATAGAGGTCCTATATGACTGGACTAAGCATAAATAAGCCAAAAATGATCAAATTTGACATTTTTCGATAGAAAAAACATTTTTTGAAAATTTTCGATTTTTCAACATGAGAGTCATGACTATACAAATCATTTAAATTTTGATCCAAGTAAGTCAAAATGTATACATAGAGGTCCTTTATGACTGGAATAATTATAAATAGGCCAAAAATGATCAAATTTGACATTTTTCGACAGAAAAAACATTTTTTGAAAATTTCCGATTTTTCAACATGAGAGTTATGACTATACAAATCATTGAAATTTTGATCCAACTAAGTCAAAATGTATACATAGAGGTCCTTTATGACTGGACTAAGTACAAATAAGCCCAAAATGGTCAAATTTGACATTTTTCGATAGATAAATCATTTTTTGAAAATTTTCGATTTTTCAACATGAGAGTCATGAATATACAAATCATTGAAATTTTGATCCAAATAAGTCAAAATGTATACATAGAGTTCCTTTATGACTGGACTAAGTATAAATAAGCCAAAAATGATCAAATTTGACATTTTTCGATAGAAAAAAGATTTTTTGAAAATTTTCGATTTTTCAACTAGAATGTCATGACTATACAAATCATTAAAATTTTGATCCAAGTAAGTCAAAATGTATACATAGAGGTCTTTTATGACTGGACTAAGTATAAATAAGCCAAAAATGATCAAATTTGACATTTTTCGATAGAAAAAACATTTTTTGAAAATTTTCGATTTTTCAACATGAGAGTCATGACTATACAAATCATTGCAATTTTGATCCAAGTAAGTCAAAATGTATACATAGAGGTCCTTTATGACTGGACTAAGTATAAATAAGCCAAAAATTATCAAATTTGACATTTTTCGATAGAAAAAACATTTTTTGAAAATTTCCGATTTTACAACTAGAATGTCATGACTATACAAATCATTGAAATTTTTTCCAAGTAAGTCAAAATGTATACATAGAGGTCCTATATGACTGGACTAAGCATAAATAAGCCAAAAATGATCAAATTTGACATTTTTCGATAGAAAAAACATTTTTTGAAAATTTTCGATTTTTCAACATGAGAGTCATGACTATACAAATCATTTAAATTTTGATCCAAGTAAGTCAAAATGTATACATAGAGGTCCTTTATGACTGGAATAATTATAAATAGGCCAAAAATGATCAAATTTGACATTTTTCGACAGAAAAAACATTTTTTGAAAATTTCCGATTTTTCAACATGAGAGTTATGACTATACAAATCATTGAAATTTTGATCCAACTAAGTCAAAATGTATACATAGAGGTCCTTTATGACTGGACTAAGTACAAATAAGCCCAAAATGGTCAAATTTGACATTTTTCGATAGATAAATCATTTTTTGAAAATTTTCGATTTTTCAACATGAGAGTCATGAATATACAAATCATTGAAATTTTGATCCAAATAAGTCAAAATGTATACATAGAGTTCCTTTATGACTGGACTAAGTATAAATAAGCCAAAAATGATCAAATTTGACATTTTTCGATAGAAAAAAGATTTTTTGAAAATTTTCGATTTTTCAACTAGAATGTCATGACTATACAAATCATTAAAATTTTGATCCAAGTAAGTCAAAATGTATACATAGAGGTCTTTTATGACTGGACTAAGTATAAATAAGCCAAAAATGATCAAATTTGACATTTTTCGATAGAAAAAACATTTTTTGAAAATTTTCGATTTTTCAACATGAGAGTCATGACTATACAAATCATTGCAATTTTGATCCAAGTAAGTCAAAATGTATACATTGAGGTCCTTTATGACTGGACTAAGTATAAATAAGCCAAAAATTATCAAATTTGACATTTTTCGATAGAAAAAACATTTTTTGAAAATTTCCGATTTTACAACTAGAATGTCATGACTATACAAATCATTGAAATTTTTTCCAAGTAAGTCAAAATGTATACATAGAGGTCCTATATGACTGGACTAAGCATAAATAAGCCAAAAATGATCAAATTTGACATTTTTCGATAGAAAAAACATTTTTTGAAAATTTTCGATTTTTCAACATGAGAGTCATGACTATACAAATCATTGAAATTTTGATCCAAGTAAGTCAAAATGTATACAAAGAGGTCGTTTATGACTGGACTAAGTATAAATAATCCAAAAATGATCAAATTTGACATTTTTCGATAGAAAAAACATTTTTTTAAAATTTTCGATTTTTCAACATGAGAGTCATGACTATACAAATCATTGAAATGTTGATCCAAGTATGTCAAAATGTATACATAGAGGTCGTTTATGACTGGACTAAGTATAAATGGGCCAAAAATGAACAAATTTGACATTTTTCGATAGAAAAAAACATTTTTTGAAAATTTTCGATTTTTCAACTAGAATGTCATGACTATACAAATCATTGGAATTTTGATCCAAGTAAGTCAAAATGTATACATAGAGGATCTTTATTACTGGACTAAGTATAAATAAGCCAAAAATGATCAAATTTGACATTTTTCGATAGAAAAAACATTTTTTGAAAATTTTCGATTTTACAACATGAGAGTCATGACTATACAAATCATTGAAATTTTGATCCAACTAAGTCAAAATGTATACATAGAGGTCCTTTACGACTGGACTAAGTATAAATAAGCCAAAAATGATCAAATTTGACATTTTTCGATAGAAAAAACATTTTTTGAAAATTTACGATTTTTTAACATGAGAGTCATGACTATACAAATCATTGAAATTTTGATCCAAGTAAGTCAAAATGAATACATAGAGGTCCTTTATGACTGGACTAAGTATAAATAAGCCAGAAATGATCAAATTTTACATTTTTCGATAGAAAAAACATTTTTTGAAAATTTTCGATTTTCAACATGAGAGTCATGACTATACAAATCATTGAAATTTTGATCCAAGTAAGTCAAAATGTATACAAAGAGGTCCTTTATGACTGGACTAAGTATAAATAAGCCAAAAATGATCAAATTTGACATTTTTCGATAGAAAAAACATTTTTTGAAAATTTTCGATTTTTTAACATGAGAGTCATGACTATAGAAATCATTGAAATTTTGATCCAAGTAAGTCAAAATGAATACATAGAGGTCCTTTATGACTGGAATAAGTATAAATAAGCCAAAAATGATCAAATTTTACATTTTTCGATAGAAAAAACATTTTTTGAAAATTTTCGATTTTCAACATGAGAGTCATGACTATACAAATCATTGAAATTTTGATCCAAGTAAGTCAAAATGTATACATGGAGGTCCTTTATGACTGGACTAAGTAAAAATAAGCCCAAAATGGTAAATTTGACATTTTTCGATAGAAAAATCATTTTTTGAAAATTTTCGATTTTACAACTAGAATGTCATGACTATACAAATCATTGAAATTTTGATCCAAGTAAGTCAAAATGTATACATGGAGGTCCTTTATGACTGGACTAAGTAAAAATAAGGCAAAAATGATCAAATTTGACATTTTTCGATAGAAAAAACATTTTTTGAAAATTTTCGATTTTCAACATGAGAGTCATGACTATACAAATCATTGAAATTTTGATCCAAGTAAGTCAAAATGTAAACATAGAGGTCCTTTATGACTGGACTAAGTATAAATAAGCCAAAAATGATCAAATTTGACATTTTTCGATAGAAAAACATTTTTTGAAAATTTTCGATTTTTCAACATGAGTGTCATGACTATACAAATCAATGAAATTTTTATCCAAGTAAGTCAAAATGTATACATAGAGGTCCTTCATGACTGGACTAAGTATAAATAAGCCAAAATTGATCAAATATGACATTTTTCGATAGAAAAAACATTTTTTCAAAATTTCCGATTTTACAACTTGAATGTCATGACTATACAAATCATTGAAATTTTGATCCAAGTAAGTCATAATGTATACATAGAGGTCCTTTATTACTGGACTAAGTATAAATAAGCCAAAAATGATCAAATTTGACATTTTTCGATAGAAAAAACATTTTTTGAAAATTTTCGATTTTACAACATGAGAGTCATGACTATACAAATCATTGAAATTTTGATCCAACTAAGTCAAAATGTATACATAGAGGTCCTTTATGACTGGACTAAGTATAAATAAGCCAAAAATGATCAAATTTGACATTTTTCGATAGAAAAACATTTTTTGAAAATTTTCGATTTTTCAACATGAGTGTCATGACTATACAAATCATTGAAATTTTGATCCAAGTAAGTCAAAATGTATACATAGAGGTCCTTTATGACTGGACTAAGTATAAATAAGCCAAAAATGATCAAATTTGACATTTTTCGATAGAAAAAACATTTTTTGAAAATTTTCGATTTTACAACTAGAATGTCATGACTATACAAATCATTGAAATTTTGATCCAAGTAAGTCATAATGTATACAAAGAGGTCCTTTATGACTGGACTAAGTATACATAAGCCAAGAATGATCAAATTTGACATTTTTCGATAGAAAAATCATTTTTTGAAAATTTTCGATTTTTCAACATGAGAGTCATGACTATACAAATCATTGAAATTTTGATCCAAGTAAGTCAAAATGTATACATAGAGGTCCTTTATGACTGGACTAAGTATAAATAAGCCAAAAATGATCAAATTTGACATTTTTCGATAGAAAAACATTTTTTGAAAATTTTCGATTTTTCAACATGAGTGTCATGACTATACAAATCATTGAAATTTTGATCCAAGTAAGTCAAAATGTATACATAGAGGTCCTTTATGACTGGACTAAGTATAAATAAGCCAAAAATGATCAAATTTGACATTTTTCGATAGAAAAAACATTTTTTGAAAATTTTCGATTTTTCAACATGAGAGTCATGACTATACAAATCATTGAAATGTTGATCCAAGTAAGTCAAAATGTATACATAGAGGTCGTTTATGACTGGACTAAGTATAAATGGGGCAAAAATGAACAAATTTGACATTTTTCGATAGAAAAAACATTTTTTGAAAATTTTCGATTTTTCAACTAGAATGTCATGACTATACAAATCATTGAAATTTTGATCCAAGTAAGTCAAAATGTATACATAGAGGTCCTTTATGACTGGACTAAGTATAAATAAGCCAAAAATGATCAAATTTGACATTTTTCGATAGAAAAAACATTTTTTGAAAGTTTTCGATTTTACAACATGAGAGTCATGACTATACAAATCATTGAAATTTTGATCCAACTAAGTCAAAATGTATACATAGAGGTCCTTTATGACTTGACTAAGTATAAATAAGCCAAAAATGATCAAATTTGACATTTTTCGATAGAAAAAACATTTTTTGAAAATTTTCGATTTTTTAACATGAGAGTCATGACTATACAAATCATTGAAATTTTGATCCAAGGAAGTCAAAATGAATACATAGAGGTCCTTTATGACTGGACTAAGTATGAATAAGCCAAAAATGATCAAATTTGACATTTTTCGATAGAATACATTTTTTGAAAATTTTCGATTTTTCAACTAGAATGTCATGACTATACAAATCATTGAAATTTTGATCCAAGTAAGTCAAAATGTATACATAGAGGTCCTTTATGACTGGACTAAGTATAAATAAGCCAAAAATGATCAAATTTGACATTTTTCGATAGAAAAAACATTTTTTGAAAATTTTCGATTTTACAACATGAGAGTCATGACTATACAAATCATTGAAATTTTGATCCAACTAAGTCAAAATGTATACATAGAGGTCCTTTATGACTGGACTAAGTATAAATAATCCAAAAATGATCAAATTTGACATTTTTCGATAGAAAAAACATTTTTTGAAAATTTTCGATTTTTTAACATGAGAGTCATGACTATACAAATCATTGAAATTTTGATCCAAGTAAGTCAAAATGAATACATAGAGGTCCTTTATGACTGGACTAAGTATAAATAAGCCAAAAATGATCAAATTTTACATTTTTCGATAGAAAAAACATTTTTTGAAAATTTTCGATTTTCAACATGAGAGTCATGACTATACAAATCATTGAAATTTTGATCCAAGTAAGTCAAAATGTATACAAAGAGGTCCTTTATGACTGGACTAAGTATAAATAAGCCAAAAATGATCAAATTTGACATTTTTCGATAGAAAAAAAATTTTTTGAAAATTTCCGATTTTTCAACATGAGAGTCATGACTATACAAATCATTGAAATTTTGATCCAAGCGAGTCAGAATTTATACAGAGAGGTTCTTTATGACTGGGCTAAGTATAAATAAGCCAAAAATGATCAAATTTGACATTTTTCGATAGAAAAAACATTTTTTGAAAATTTCCGATTTTACAACTAGAATGTCATGACTATACAAATCATTGAAATTTTGATCCAAGTAAGTCATAATGTATACAAAGAGGTCCTTTATGACTGGACTAAGTATAAATAAGCCAAGAATGATCAAATTTGACATTTTTCGATAGAAAAATCATTTTTTGAAAATTTTCGATTTTTCAACATGAGAGTCATGACTATACAAATCATTGAAATTTTGATCCAAGTAAGTCAATATGTATACATAGAGGTCCTTTATGACTGGACTAAGTACAAATAAGCCAAAAATGATCAAATTTGACATTTTTCGATAGAAAAAACATTTTTTGAAAATTTTCGATTTTACAACATGAGAGTCATGACTATACAAATCATTGAAATTTTGATCCAACTAAGTCAAAATGTATACAGAGAGGTTCTTTATGACTGGGCTAAGTATAAATAAGCCAAAAATGATCAAATTTGACATTTTTCGATAGAAAAAACATTTTTTGAAAATTTCCGATTTTACAACTAGAATGTGATGACTATACAAATCATTGAAATTTTGATCCAAGTAAGTCATAATGTATACAAAGTGGTCCTTTATGACTGGACTAAGTATAAATAAGCCAAGAATGATCAAATTTGACATTTTTCGATAGAAAAATCATTTTTTGAAAATTTTCGAATTTTTCAACATGAGAGTCATGACTATACAAATCATTGAAATTTTGATCCAAGTAAGTCGAAATGTATACATAGAGGTCCTTTATGACTGGACTAAGTACAAATAAGCCCAAAATGGTCAAATTTGACATTTGTCGATAGAAAAATCATTTTTTGAAAATTTTCGATTTTTCAACATGAGAGTCATGACTATACAAATCATTGAAATTTTGATCCAAGTAAGTCAAAATGTATACATAGAGGTCCTTTATGACTGGACTAAGTATAAATAAGCCAAAAATGATCAAATTTGACATTTTTCGATAGAAAAACATTTTTTGAAAATTTTCGATTTTTCAACATGAGTGTCATGACTATAGAAATCAATGAAATTTTTATCCAAGTAAGTCAAAATGTATACATAGAGGTCCTTTATGACTGGACTAAGTATAAATAAGCCAAAATTGATCAAATTTGTCATTTTTCGATAGAAAAAAAACATTTTTTGAAAATTTTCGATTTTTCAACTAAAATGTCATGACTATACAAATCATTGAAATTTTGATCCAACTAAGTCAAAATGTATACTTAGAGGTCGTTTATGACTGGACTAAGTATAAATAACCCATATCTTCCCACTGCACCATTTAAGGTGCACTTACATTTTATGTGACAAAACAAAATATTAACAAGGATCGACAGGTTTTATAGTTTTATGTTATACTAGACATCTTCGCAGTTACTTTAATAGTGTTTGACAGTGATTGTGGTTATTCATTAAATTTTTATAAGCCATCGAGTTTTGTGAATTTCAACCAATATGAGTTCCCGGAAAGGGTAAGTGATAAGTTTTATATTTATTATTTAAAATTTTAGTGTAGCGGTATTTTAGTAAGTTATTAGTTATACTATCGGGTAATATCATGAACATGGTGATATTTTATTTTTATACGTGACTTTTGTTCGGTTAAATTGAACGCCCCATTTGAGGTGCGTTGGGAATGGGAGGCACCATGATAGTTTGTTGCATTATTTTTATTTAAACGTAGTTTTTATACATTTGGAGTTATAACTTGTGCTCTTGTTTGCTTGCTACAGGTTGAATGTTCATGAAATTATATCGATCTTGGAAGACGATAGTCTTACAATTTCTGCTGACATTTTTATCACGCCACCTGGAAATGATGATTTGAGTGATGAAGATAGTGGAAGCGAGGATGTAGTGGAGATTAGTAATCTATCGCGTCGCCAGTTGTTGGCTGAAGCTGAGGTTCGACGTACAGTTCCATCATCAGAAGGAGTTCTAGAAATGGTAGAAGATATTGATGATATAAATCAGAAAGGAGAAGAGGAACAGCCATCCACATCCCAAGCCGTTGAACATCCTGCAAAGAAAGCTAGGACTATATTCAAGAGGAAGTGGAAGCAGACGGATATAACAGCAAAACCTGAGAAGGAACACTCTACATCTGAGTTTGTTTTAAATAAAGACAATCCATTAGAATTTTTTGAGATGTTTTTTGATGACGAAGTATTAGAACTACTGCGTTCTAGTACAGAAAAAAATGCAATTGTCAAAGGACATGTAAACTTCAGGCTCACCATCGAAGAAGTGAAGAATTTTATAGGAATTTTACTGTTGTCTGGTTATAATAGTGCATCACGTTACAGATTATACTGGGATCAGAATATTGATACTCATCACCCTGAAGTTACTTCGTGCATGACCCGTAATCGTTTTGAAGAGCTTCTTCGTTTTTTTCATGCATGTGATAACAGTAATCTACCTCCCGATGACAAATTTGGCAAAGTAAGACCTCTTTGGAATATGATGAATGAACGATAGCTAAAGTTCTTCCCCGGGGATAAACATTTATCTATCGATGAGTCTATGGTGCCTTATTTTGGTAAACACGGAACCAAACAGCACATTCATGGCAAGCCTATACGTTTTGGGTACAAGATTTGGTCACTTTGCACACGATTGGGAAATCTTATATATGGTGAACCTTATCAAGGGGCTAAAACCGGCAACACCAATCCAAATCTTGGTGTAGGTGGTTCCGTCGTGACCAATTTGATTTCTAAGCTGCCACCTGGTGATCACTATAGCTTTTATACGGATAACTTTTTTACTTCTTTACGATTACTTGATGAAGTGAGTCAGATGGGTCATGATATCACTGGGACTCTTCGGGCTAATAGAGTTGAAGGTGCGCCGCTGAAAGATGTAAAAGAAATGAAAAAGACTGCGAGAGGCTCTTTTCATCAGATTACGGATGTATTATCGAACACGACATTAGTCCGCTACAATGACAATAACATCGTAACTATAGCCTCAACAGAAAGTGGAGTTCAGCCAATTGGAAAGGTAAAAAGGTGGTGCAACAATAAAAGAGTTGACGTAAATCAACCACACTGTTACCAAATATACAACAAGTTCATGGGTGGAGTCGACAGACTTGACCAAAATGTTGGTAAATATAGAATTGGTATAAGGCTAAAGAGATGGTATTGGCAAATGATGATGTTCCCCATAAATGTGTGTGCAAATAACGCATACCAATTGTACCGACTCTCACCAGCAGGTCAAGCTAAAGATTCCCACGATTTTTTGTCATTTACAAGATACATCGTACAAAGCTACCTAATTCTTGGCAAAGCATCATCATGTCTTTCAAAATCGATTCGAACTAAGTCACCTATGCCAGTCAAGAATAAACTGCCTGATTCGATAAGGCTCGATGGAAAGAATCACTATACAATCAGAAATGAAACTCAAATTCGGTGTCGTGAATGCCACAAGAATACTAAGTTTCGTTGCAGCAAATGTGGGGTGGGTTTACATCAACATTGCTCTCAATCTTTCCACACAATCAAATAATTTTTTTCTCTGATTGGTTCCTTTTTTCATTTGTTTGTTTCTTGATTTTGTTAAAATAATTTTGTGTATTTTCATTTCATAAATAAAAGAGCTCCAATGAAACATCATGTCTATTATTTCTCTACACATAGTCCATGGGCATATTTTCCCAACGCCCCATTTAAGGTGCGGTCCTGAAATTCAGTTTCAGTAAAACGCAAAAAAATAAATCGCATATTTTTGTCTAATTTAAGATCTACTTCTTTGATATACATAATAAAAATAACAATTATTTCTGAATTTTTTGCCTTGGGAAGATATGGGATAAGCCAAAAATGATCAAATTTGACATTTTTCGATAGAAAAAACATTTTTTGAAAATTTTCGATTTTTAAACATAAGAGTCATGACTGTACAAATCATTGAAGTTTTGATCCAAGTAAGTCATTATGTATACATAGAGGTCGTTTATGCCTGGACTAAGTATAAATAAGCCAAAAATGATCAAATTTGACATTTTTGATAGAAAAAACATTTTTTGAAAATTTTCGATTTTTAAACATAAGTGTCATGACTGTACAAATCATTGAAATTTTGATCCAAGTAAGTCAAAATGTATACATAGAGGTCGTTTATGCCTGGACTAAGTATAAATAAGCCAAAAATGATTAAATTTGACATTTTTCGATAGAAAAAACATTTTTGAAAATTTTCGATTTTTCAACATGAGAGTCATGACTATACAAATCATTGAAATTTTGATCCAAGTAAGTCAAAATGTATACTTAGAGTTCCTTTGTGACTGTACTAAGTATAAATAAGGCAAAAATGATAAAATTTGACATTTTTCGATAGAAAAAACATTTTTTGAAAATTTTCGATTTTTCAACATGAGAGTCATGACTATACAATTCATTGAAATTTTGATCCAAGTAAGTCAAAATGTATACATAGAGGTCCTTTATGACTGGACTAAGTATAAATAAGCCAAAAATGATCAAATTTGACATTTTTCGATAGAAAAATCATTTTTTGAAAATTTTCGATTTTTCAACATGAGAGTCATGACTATACAAATCATTGAAATTTTGATCCAAGTAAAACAAAATGTATACAAAGAGGTCGTTTATGACTGGACTAAGTATAAATAAGCCAAAAATGATCAAATTTGACATTTTTCGATAGAAAAAACATTTTTTGAAAATTTTCGATTTTTCAACATAAGAGTCATGACTATACAAATCATTGAAATTTTGATCCAAGTAAGTCAAAATGTATACATAGAGGTCCTTTATGACTGGACTAAGTATAAATAAGCCAAAAATGATCAAATTTGACATTTTTCGATAGAAAAAACATTTTTTGAAAATTTTCGATTTTTCAACTAGAATGTCATGACTATACAAATCATTAAAATTTTGATCCAAGTAAGTCAAAATGTATACATAGAGGTCTTTTATTACTGGACTAAGTATAAATAAGCCAAAAATGATCAAATTTGACATTTTTCTATAGAAAAACATTTTTTGAAAATTTTCGATTTTTCAACATGAGAGTCATGACTGTACAAATTATTGAAATTTTGATCTAAGTAAGTCAAAATGTATACATAGAGGTCCGTTATGACTGGACTAAGTACAAATAAGCCAAAAATGATCAAATTTGACATTTTTCGATAGAAAAAACATTTTTTGAAAATTTTCGATTTTTCAACATGAGAGTCATGACTATACAAATCATTTAAATTTTGATCCAAGTAAGTCAAATGTATACATAGAGGTCCGTTATGACTGAAATAAGTATAAATAGGCCAAAAATGATCAAATTTAACATTTTTCGATAGAAAAAACATTTTTTGAAAATTTCCGATTTAACAACTAGAAGGTCATGACTATACAAATCATTGAAATTTTGATCCAAGTAAGTCAAAATAAATACATAGAGTTCCTTTATGACTGGACTAAGTATAAAAAAGCCAAAAATGATCTAATTTGACATTTTTCGATAGAAAAAACATTTTTTGAAAATTTTCGATTTTTCAACATGAGAGTCATGACTATACAAATCATTGAAATTTTGATCCAAGTAAGTCAAAATGTATACATAGAGGTCGTTTATGACTGGACTAAGTATAAATAATCCAAAAATGATCAAATTTGACATTTTTCGATAGAAAAAACATTTTTTTTAAATTTTCGATTTTTCAACATGAGAGTTATGACTATACAAATCATTGAAATGTTGATCCAAGTAAGTCAAAATGTATACATACAGGTCGTTTATGACTGGACTAAGTATAAATAATCCAAAAATGATCAAATTCGACATTTTTCGATAGAAAAAACATTTTTTTTAAATTTTCGATTTTTCAACATGAGAGTTATGACTATACAAATCATTGAAATGTTGATCCAAGTAAGTCAAAATGTATACATACAGGTCCTTTATGACTGGACTAAGTATAAATAAGCCAAAAATGAACAAATTTGACATTTTTCGATTGAAAAAACATTTTTTGAAAATTTTCGATTTTTCAACTAGAATGTCATGACTATACAAATCATTGAAATTTTGATCCAAGTAAGTCAAAATGTATACATAGAGGTCCTTTATGACTGGACTAAGTATAAATAAGCCAAAAATGATCAAATTTGACATTTTTCGATAGAAAAAACATTTTTTGAAAATTTTCGATTTTTCAACATGAGACTCATGACTTTACAAATCATTGAAATTTTGATCCAAGAAAGTCAAAATGTATACAAAGAGGTCCTTTATGACTGGACTAAGTATAAATAAGCCAAAAATGATCAAATTTGACATTTTTCGATAGAAAAAAAATTTTTTGAAAATTTCCGATTTTTCAACATGAGAGTCATGACTATACAAATCATTGAAATTTTGATCCAAGTAAGTCAAAATGTATACAAAGAGGTCCTTTATGACTGGACTAAGTATAAATAAGCCAAAAATGATCAAATTTGACATTTTTCGATAAAAAAAAAATTTTTTGAAAATTTTGGATTTTTCAACATGAGAGTCATGACTATACAAATCATTTAACTTTTGATCCAAGCAAGTCAGAATTTATACAGAGAGGTTCTTTATGACTGGGCTAAGTATAAATAAGCCAAATATGATCAAATTTGACCTTTTTCGATAGAAAAAACATTTTTTGAAAATTTCCGATTTTACAATTAGAATGTCATGACTATACAAATCATTGAAATTTTGATCCAAGTAAGTCATAATGTATACATAGAGGTCCTTTATGACTGGACTAAGTATAAATAAGCCAAGAATGATCAAATTTGACATTTTTCGATAGAAAAATCATTTTTTGAAAATTTTCGATTTTTCAACATGAGAGTCATGACTATACAAATCATTGAAATTTTGATCCAAGTAAGTCAAAATGTATACATAGAGGTCCTTTATGACTGGACTAAGTACAAATAAGCCCAAAATGGTCAAATTTGACATTTTTCGATAGATCAATCATTTTTTGAACATGAGAGTCATGACTATACAAATCATTGAAATTTTGATAAAAGTAAGTCAAAATGTATACATAGAGGTCCTTTATGACTGGACTAAGTATAAATTAGCCAAAAATGATCAAATTTGACATTTTTCGATAGAAAAAACATTTTTTGAAAATTTACGATTTTTCAACATGAGAGTCATGACTATACAAATCATTGAAATTTTGATCCAAGTAAGTCAAAATGTATACATAGAGGTCCTTTATGACTGGACGAAGTATAAATAAGCCAAAAATATTCAAATTTGACATTTTTCGATAGAAAAAACATTTTTTGAAAATTTCCGATTTTACAACTAGAATGTCATAACTATACAAATCATTGAAATTTGGATCCAAGTAAGTCAAAATGTATACATAGAGGTCCTTTATGACTGGACTAAGTATAAATAAGCCAAAAATGATCAAGTTTGCCATTTTTCGATAGAAAAAACATTTTTTAAAAATTTTCGATTTTTCAACATGAGAGTCATGGCTATACAAATCATTGAAATTTTGATCCAAGTAAGTCAAAATGTATACATAGAGGTCCATCATGACTGGACTAAGTAGAAATAAGCCAAAAATGATCCAATTTGACATTTTTCGATAGAAAAAACATTTTTTGAAAATTTTCGATTTTTCAAAATGAGAGTCATTACTATACAAATCATTGAAATTTTGATCCAAGTAAGTCAAAATGTATACAAAGAGGTCCTTTATGACTGGACTAAGTATAAATAAGCCAAAAATGATCAAAATTGACATTTTTCGATAGAAAAACATTTTTTGAAAATTTTCGATTTTTCAACATGAGAGTCATGGCTATACAAATCATTGAAATTTTGATCCAAGTAAGTCAAAATGTATACATAGAGGTCCATCATGACTGGACTAAGTAGAAATAAGCCAAAAATGATCCAATTTGACATTTTTCGATAGAAAAAACATTTTTTGAAAATTTTCGATTTTTCAACATGAGAGTCATGACTATACAAATTATTGAAATTTTGATCCAAGTAAGTCAAAATGTATACATAGAGATCCTTTATGACTGGACTAAGTAGAAATAAGCCAAAAATGATCAAATTTGACATTTTTCGATAGAAAAAACATTTTTTGAAAATTTTCGACTTTTCAACATATGAGTCATGACTATACAAATCATTGAAATTTTGATCCAAGTAAGTCAAAATGTATACATAGAGGTCCTTTATGACTGGACTAAGTATAAATAAGCCAAAAATGATCAAATTTGACATTTTTCGATAGAAAAAACATTTTTTGAAAATTTTCGATTTTACAACTAGAATGTCATGACTATACAAATCATTGAAATTTTGATCCAAGTAAGTCAAAATGTATACATAGAGGTCCTTTATGACTGGACTAAGTATAAATGAGTCAAAAATGATCAAGTTTGACATTTTTCGATAGAAAAATCATTTTTTGAAAATTTTCGATTTTTCAACATGAGAGTCATGACTATACAAATCATTGAAATTTTGATCCAAGTAAGTCAAAATGTGTACATAGAGATCCTTTATGACTGGACTACGTAGAAATAAGCCAAAAATGATCAAATTTGACATTTTTCGATAGAAAAAACATTTTTTGAAAATTTTCGATTTTTCAACATGAGAGTCATGACTATACAAATCATTGAAATTTTGATCCAAGTAAGTCAAAATGTAAACATAGAGGTCCTTTATGACTGGACTACGTAGAAATAAGCCAAAAATGATCAAATTTGACATTTTTCGATAGAAAAATCATTTTTTGAATATTTTCGATTTTTCAACATGAGAGTCATGACTTTACAAATCATTGAAATTTTAATCCAAGTAAGTCAAAATGTATACATAGAGGTCCTTAATGACTACACTAAGTAGAAATAAGCCAAAAATGATCAAATTTGACATTTTTCGATAGAAAAAACATTTTTTGAAAATTTTCGATTTTTCAACATGAGAGTCATGACTATACAAATCATTGAAATTTTGATCCAAGTAAGTCAAAATGTATACATAGAGGTCCTTTATGACTGGACTAAGTATAAATAAGCCAAAAATGATCAAATTTGACATTTTTCGATAGAAAAAACATTTTTTGAAAATTTTCGATTTTTCAACATGAGAGTCATGACTATACAAATCATTGAACTTTTGATCCAAGCAAGTCAGAATTTATACAGAGAGGTTCTTTATGACTGGGCTAAGTATAAATAAGCCAAATATGATCAAATTTGACGTTTTTCGATAGAAAAAACATTTTTTGAAAATTTCCGATTTTACAACTAGAATGTCATGACTATACAAATCATTGAAATTTTGATCCAAGTAAGTCATAATGTATACATAGAGGTCCTTTATGACTGGACTAAGTATAAATAAGCCAAGAATGATCAAATTTGACATTTTTCGATAGAAAAATCATTTTTTGAAAATTTTCGATTTTTCAACATGAGAGTCATGACTATACAAATCATTGAAATTTTGATCCAAGTAAGTCAAAATGTATACATAGAGGTCCTTTATGACTGGACTAAGTACAAATAAGCCCAAAATGGTCAAATTTGACATTTTTCGATAGATCAATCATTTTTTGAAAATTTTCGATTTTTCAACATGAGAGTCATGACTATACAAATCATTGAAATTTTGATCCAAGTAAGTCAAAATGTATACATAGAGGTCCTTTATGACTGGACTAAGTATAAATAAGCCAAAAATATTCAAATTTGACATTTTTCGATAGAAAAAACATTTTTTGAAAATTTCCGATTTTACAACTAGAATGTCATAACTATACAAATCATTGAAATTTGGATCCAAGTAAGTCAAAATGTATACATAGAGGTCCTTTATGACTGGACTAAGTATAAATAAGCCAAAAATGATCAAGTTTGACATTTTTCGATAGAAAAAACATTTTTTGAAAATTTTCGATTTTTCAACATGAGAATCATGGCTATACAAATCATTGAAATTTTGATCCAAGTAAGTCAAAATGTATACATAGAGGTCCATCATGACTGGAATAAGTAGAAATAAGCCAAAAATGATCCAATTTGACATTTTTCGATAGAAAAAACATTTTTTGAAAATTTTCGATTTTTCAACATGAGAGTCATGACTATACAAATTATTGAAATTTTGATCCAAGTAAGTCAAAATGTATACATAGAGGTCCTTTATGACTGGACTAAGTAGAAATAAGCCAAAAATGATCAAATTTGACATTTTTCGATAGAAAAAACATTTTTTGAAAATTTTCGACTTTTCAACATGAGAGACATGACTATACAAATCATTGAAATTTTGATCCAAGTAAGTCAAAATGTATACATAGAGGTCCTTTATGACTGGACTAAGTATAAATAAGCCAAAAATGATCAAATTTGACATTTTTCGATAGAAAAAACATTTTTTGAAAATTTTCGATTTTTCAACATGAGAATCATGACTATACAAATCATTGAAATTTTGATCCAAGTAAGTCAAAATGTATACATAGAGGTCCTTTATGACTGGACTAAGTATAAATGAGCCAAAAATGATCAAGTTTGACATTTTTCGATAGAAAAATCATTTTTTGAAAATTTTCGATTTTTCAACATGAGAGTCATGACTATACAAATCATTGAAATTTTGATCCAAGTAAGTCAAAATGTGTACATATGGATCCTTTATGACTGGACTACGTAGAAATAAGCCAAAAATGATCAAATTTGACATTTTTCGATAGAAAAAACATTTTTTGAAAATTTTCGATTTTTCAACATGAGAGTCATGACTATACAAATCATTGAAATTTTGATCCAAGTAAGTCAAAATGTAAACATAGAGGTCCTTTATGACTGGACTACGTAGAAATAAGCCAAAAATGATCAAATTTGACATTTTTCGATAGAAAAATCATTTTTTGAATATTTTCGATTTTTCAACATGAGAGTCATGACTATACAAATCATTGAAATTTTAATCCAAGTAAGTCAAAATGTATACATAGAGGTCCTTAATGACTACACTAAGTAGAAATAAGCCAAAAATGATCAAATTTGACATTTTTCGATAGAAAAAACATTTTTTGAAAATTTTCGATTTTTCAACATGAGTCATGACTATACAAATCATTGAAATTTTGATCCAAGTAAGTCAAAATGTATACATAGAGGTCCTTTATGACTGGACTAAGTATAAATAAGCCAAAACTGATCAAATTTGACATTTTTCGATAGAAAAAACATTTTTTGAAAATTTTCGATTTTTCAAAATGAGAGTCATTACTATACAAATCATTAAAATTTTGATCCAAGTAAGTCAAAATGTATACATAGAGGTCCTTTATGACTGGACTAAGTACAAATAAGCCCAAAATGGTCAAATTTGACATTTTTCGATAGATCAATCATTTTTTGAAAATTTTCGATTTTTCAACATGAGAGTCATGACTATACAAATCATTGAAATTTTGATCCAAGTAAGTCAAAATGTATACATAGAGGTCCTTTATGACTGGACTAAGTATAAATTAGCCAAAAATGATCAAATTTGACATTTTTCGATAGAAAAAACATTTTTTGAAAATTTTCGATTTTTCAACATGAGAGTCATGACTATACAAATCATTGAAATTTTGATCCAAGTAAGTCAAAATGTATACATAGAGGTCCTTTATGAATGGACTAAGTATAAATAAGCCAAAAATGATCAAATTTGACATTTTTCGATAGAAAAAACATTTTTTGAAAATTTTCGATTTTTCAAAATGAGAGTCATTACTATACAAATCATTAAAATTTTGATCCAAGTAAGTCAAAATGTATACATAGAGGTCCATTATGACTGGACTAAGTATAAATAAGCCAAAAATGATCAAATTTGACATTTTTCGCTAGAAAAAACATTTTTTGAAAATTTTCGATTTTACAACTAGAATGTCATGACTATACAAATCATTGAAATTTTGATCCAAGTAAGTCAAAATGTAAACATAGAGGTCCTTTTTGACTGGACTACGTAGAAATAAGCCAAAAATGATCAAATTTGACATTTTTCGATAGAAAAAACATTTTTTGAAAATTTTCGATTTTTCAACATGAGAGTCATGACTATACAAATCATTAAAATTTTGATCCAAGTAAGTCAAAATGTATACATAGAGGTCCTTAATGACTACACTAAGTAGAAATAAGCCAAAAATGATCAAATTTGACATTTTTCGATAGAAAAAATATTTTTTGAAAATTTTCGATTTTTGCACATAAAGAGTCATGACTATACAAATCATTGAAATTTTGATCCTAGTAAGTCAAAATGTATACATAGAGGTCCTTTATGACTGGACTAAGTATAAATAAGCCAAAAATGATCAAATTTGACATTTTTCGAAAGAAAAAACATTTTTTGAAAATTTCCGATTTTACAACTAGAATGTCATGACTATACAAATCATTGAAATTTTGATCCAAGTAAGTCAAAATGTAAACATAGAGGTCCTTTATGACTGGACTACGTAGAAATAAGCCAAAAATGATCAAATTTGACATTTTTCGATAGAAAAATCATTTTTTGAATATTTTCGATTTTTCAACATGAGAGTCATGACTATACAAATCATTGAAATTTTAATCCAAGTAAGTCAAAATGTATACATAGAGGTCCTTAATGACTACACTAAGTAGAAATAAGCCAAAAATGATCAAATTTGACATTTTTCGATAGAAAAAACATTTTTTGAAAATTTTCGATTTTTCAACATGAGAGTCATGACTATACAAATCATTGAAATTTTGATTCAAGTAAGTCAAAATGTATACATAGAGGTCCTTTATGACTGGACTAAGTATAAATAAGCCAAAAATGATCAAATTTGACATTTTTCGAAAGAAAAACATTTTTTGAAAATTTCCGATTTTACAACTAGAATGTCATAACTATACAAATCATTGAAATTTGGATCAAGTAAGTCAAAATGTATACATAGAGGTCCTTTATGACTGGACTAAGTATAAATAAGCCAAAAATGATCAAATTTGACATTTTTCGATAGAAAAAGCATTTTTTGAAAATTTTCGATTTTTCAACATGAGAATCATGACTATACAAATCATTGAAATTTTGATCCAAGTAAGTCAAAATGTATACATAGAGGTCCTTTATGACTGGACTAAATAGAAATAAGCCAAAAATGATCAAATTTGACATTTTTCGATAGAAAAAACATTTTTTGAAAATTTTCGATTTTTCAACATGAGAGTCATGACTATACAAATCATTGAAATTTTGATCCAAGTAAGTCAAAATGTAAACATAGAGGTCCTTTATGACTGGACTACGTAGAAATAAGCCAAAAATGATCAAATTTGACATTTTTCGATAGAAAAATCATTTTTTGAATATTTTCGATTTTTCAACATGAGAGTCATGACTATACAAATCATTGAAATTTTAATCCAAGTAAGTCAAAATGTATACATAGAGGTCCTTAATGACTACACTAAGTAGAAATAAGCCAAAAATGATCAAATTTGACATTTTTCGATAGAAAAAACATTTTTTGAAAATTTTCGATTTTTCAACATGAGAGTCATGACTATACAAATCATTGAAATTTTGATTCAAGTAAGTCAAAATGTATACATAGAGGTCCTTTATGACTGGACTAAGTATAAATAAGCCAAAAATGATCAAATTTGACATTTTTCGAAAGAAAAACATTTTTTGAAAATTTCCGATTTTACAACTAGAATGTCATAACTATACAAATCATTGAAATTTGGATCCAAGTAAGTCAAAATGTATACATAGAGGTCCTTTATGACTGGACTAAGTATAAATAAGCCAAAAATGATCAAATTTGACATTTTTCGATAGAAAAAGCATTTTTTGAAAATTTTCGATTTTTCAACATGAGAATCATGACTATACAAATCATTGAAATTTTGATCCAAGTAAGTCAAAATGTATACATAGAGGTCCTTTATGACTGGACTAAATAGAAATAAGCCAAAAATGATCAAATTTGACATTTTTCGATAGAAAAAAACATTTTTTGAAAATTTTCGATTTTTCAACATGAGAGTCATGACTATACAAATCATTGAAATTTTGATCCAAGTAAGTCAAAATGTATACAAAGAGGTCCTTTATGACTGGACTAAGTATAAATAAGGCAAAAATGATCAAATTTGACATTTTTCGAAAGAAAAAACATTTTTTGAAAATTTCCGATTTTACAACTAGAATGTCATGACTATACAAATCATTGAAATTTTGATCCAAGTAAGTCAAAATGTATACATAGAGGTCCTTAATGGCGGGACTAAGTATAAATAAACCAAAAATAATCAAATTTGACATTTTTCGATAGAAAAAACATTTTTTGAAAATTTCCGATTTTACAACTAAAATGTCAAGACTATACAAATCATTGAAATTTTGATCCAAGCAAGTCAAAATGTATACATATAGGTCCTTTATGACTGGACTAAGTAGAAATAAGCCAAAAATGATCAAATTTGACATTTTTCGATAGAAAAAACATTTTTTGAAAATTTTCGATTTTTCAACATGAGAGTCATGACTATACAAATCATTGAAATTTTGATCCAAGTAAGTCAAAATGTAAACATAGAGGTCCTTTATGACTGGACTACGTAGAAATAAGCCAAAAATGATCAAATTTGACATTTTTCGATAGAAAAAACATTTTTTGAAAATTTTCGATTTTTCAACATGAGAGTCATGACTATACAAATCATTGAAATTTTAATCCAAGTAAGTCAAAATGTATACAAAGAGGTCCTTTATGACTGGACTAAGTATAAATAAGCCAAAAATGATCAAATTTGACATTTTTCGATAGAAAAAACATTTTTTGAAAATTTCCGATTTTACAACTAGAACGTCATGACTATACAAATCATTGAAATTTTGATCCAAGTAAGTCAAAATGTATACATAGAGGTCCTTAATGACGGGACTCAGTATAAATAATCCAAAAATAATCAAATTTGACATTTTTCGATAGAAAAAACATTTTTTGAAAATTTCCGATTTTACAACTAGAATGTCATATCTATACAAATCATTGAAATTTTGATCCTGGTAAGTCAAAATGTATACATAGAGGTCCTTTATGAATGGACTAAGTATAAATACGCCAAAAATGATCAAATTTGACATTTTTCGATAGAAAAAACATTTTTTGAAAATTTTCGATTTTTCAAAATGAGAGTCATTACTATACAAATCATTGAAATTTTGATCCAAGTAAGTCAAAATGTATACAAAGAGGTCCTTTATGACTGGACTAAGTATAAATAAGCCAAAAATGATCAAAATTGACATTTTTCGAAAGAAAATACATTTTTTGAAAATTTCCGATTTTACAACTAGAATGTCATGACTATACAAATCATTGAAATTTTGATCCAAGTAAGTCAAAATGTATACATAGAGGTCCTTAATGGCGGGACTAAGTATAAATAAACCAAAAATAATCAAATTTGACATTTTTCGATAGAAAAAACATTTTTTGAAAATTTCCGATTTTACAACTAAAATGTCATGACTATACAAATCATTGAAATTTTGATCCAAGCAAGTCAAAATGTATACATATAGGTCCTTTATGACTGGACTAAGTAGAAATAAGCCAAAAATGATCAAATTTGACATTTTTCGATAGAAAAAACATTTTTTGAAAATTTTCGATTTTTTAACATGAGAGTCATGACTATACAAATCATTGAAATTTTGATCCAAGTAAGTCAAAATGTAAACATAGAGGTCCTTTATGACTGGACTACGTAGAAATAAGCCAAAAATGATCAAATTTGACATTTTTCGATAGAAACAACATTTTTTGAAAATTTTCGATTTTTCAACATGAGAGTCATGACTATACAAATCATTGAAATTTTAATCCAAGTAAGTCAAAATGTATACATAGAGGTCCTTAATGACTACACTAAGTAGAAATAAGCCAAAAATGATCAAATTTGACATTTTTCGGTAGAAAAAATATTTTTTGAAAATTTTCGATTTTTCAACATGAGAGTCATGAGTATACAAATCATTGAAATTTTGATCCAAGTAAGTCAAAATGTATACATAGAGGTCCTTTATGACTGGACTAAGTATAAATAAGCCAAAAATGATCAAATTTGACATTTTTCGATAGAAAAAACATTTTTTGAAAATTTCCGAATTTACAACTAGAACGTCATGACTATACAAATCATTGAAATTTTGATCCAAGTAAGTCAAAATGTATACATAGAGGTCCTTAATGACGGGACTCAGTATAAATAATCCAAAAATAATCAAATTTGACATTTTTCGATAGAAAAAACATTTTTTGAAAATTTCCGATTTTACAACTAGAATGTCATATCTATACAAATCATTGAAATTTTGATCCTGGTAAGTCAAAATGTATACATAGAGGTCCTTTATGAATGGACTAAGTATAAA
The DNA here is from genome assembly GCF_905475395.1 of Chrysoperla carnea. Classification (NCBI taxonomy): domain Eukaryota; kingdom Metazoa; phylum Arthropoda; class Insecta; order Neuroptera; family Chrysopidae; genus Chrysoperla; species Chrysoperla carnea. The sequence continues at coordinate 363,074 of NW_025408238.1, read as the reverse complement.
TACGCCAAAAATGATCAAATTTGACATTTTTCGATAGAAAAAACATTTTTTGAAAATTTTCGATTTTTCAAAATGAGAGTCATTACTATACAAATCATTGAAATTTTGATCCAAGTAAGTCAAAATGTATACAAAGAGGTCCTTTATGACTGGACTAAGTATAAATAAGCCAAAAATGATCAAAATTGACATTTTTCGATAGAAAAAACATTTTTTGAAAATTTTCGATTTTTCCACATGAGAGTCATGACTATACAAATCATTGAAATTTTGATCCAAGTAAGTCAAAATGTATACATAGAGGTCCATCATGACTGGACTAAGTAGAAATAAGCCAAAAATGATCCAATTTGACATTTTTCGATAGAAAAAACATTTTTTGAAAATTTTCGATTTTTCAACATGAGAGTCATGACTATACAAATTATTGAAATTTTGATCCAAGTAAGTCAAAATGTATGCATAGAGGTCCTTTATGACTGGACTAAGTAGAAATAAGCCAAAAATGATCAAATTTGACATTTTTCGATAGAAAAAACATTTTTTGAAAATTTTCGTCTTTTCAACATGAGAGTCATGACTATACAAATCATTGAAATTTTGATCCAAGTAAGTCAAAATGTATACATAGAGGTCCTTTATGACTGGACTAAGTATAAATAAGCCAAAAATGATCAAATTTGACATTTTTCGATAGAAAAAACATTTTTTGAAAATTTTCGATTTTACAACTAGAATGTCATGGCTATACAAATCATTGAAATTTTTATCCAAGTAAGTCAAAATGTATACATAGAGGTCTTTTATGACTGGACTAAGTATAAATAAGCCAAAAATGATCAAGTTTGACATTTTTCGATAGAAAAAACATTTTTTGAAAATTTTCGATTTTTCAACATGAGAATCATGACTATACAAATCATTGAAATTTTGATCCAAGTAAGTCAAAATGTATACATAGAGGTCCTTTATGACTGGACTAAGTAGAAATAAGCCAAAAATGATCAAATTTGACATTTTTCGATAGAAAAAACATTTTTTGAAAATTTTCGTCTTTTCAACATGAGAGTCATGACTATACAAATCATTGAAATTTTGATCCAAGTAAGTCAAAATGTATACATAGAGGTCCTTTATGACTGGACTAAGTATAAATAAGCCAAAAATGATCAAATTTGACATTTTTCGATAGAAAAAACATTTTTTGAAAATTTTCGATTTTACAACAAGAATGTCGTGGCTATACAAATCATTGAAATTTTTATCCAAGTAAGTCAAAATGTATACATAGAGGTCTTTTATGACTGGACTAAGTATAAATAAGCCAAAAATGATCAAGTTTGACATTTTTCGATAGAAAAAACATTTTTTGAAAATTTTCGATTTTTCAACATGAGAATCATGACTATACAAATCATTGAAATTTTGATCCAAGTAAGTCAAAATGTATACATAGAGGTCCTTTATGACTGGACTACGTATAAATAAGCCAAAAATGATCAAATTTGACATTTTTCGAAAGAAAAAACATTTTTTGAAAATTTCCGATTTTACAACTAGAATGTCATGACTATACAAATCATTGAAATTTTGATCCAAGTAAGTCAAAATGTATACATAGAGGTCCTTTATGACTGGACTACGTAGAAATAAGCCAAAAATGATCAAATTTGACATTTTTCGATAGAAAAGACATTTTTTGAAAATTTTCGATTTTTCAACATGAGAGTCATGACTATACAAATCATTGAAATTTTGATCCAAGTAAGTCAAATGTATACATAGGAGTCCTTTATGACTGGACTAAGTATAAATAAGCCAAAAATAATCAAATTTGACATTTTTCGATAGAAAAAACATTTTTTGAAAATTTCCGATTTTACAACTAGAATGTCATAACTATACAAATCATTGAAATTTGGATCCAAGTAAGTCAAAATGTATTTATTGAGGTCCTTTATGACTGGAACAAGTATAAATAAGCCAAAAATGATCAAATTTGACATTTTTCGATAAAAAAAAACATTTTTTGAAAATTTTCGATTTTTCAACATGAGAATCATGACTATACAAATCATTGAAATTATGATCCTAGTAAGTCAAAATGTATACATAGAGGTCCTTTATGAATGGACAAAGTATAAATAAGCCAAAAATGATCAAATTTTACATTTTTCGATAGAAAAAACATTTTGAAAATTTTCGATTTTTCAACATGAGAATCATGACTATACAAAACATTGAAATTTTGATCCAAGTAAGTCAAAATGTATACATAGAGGTCCTTTATGACTGGACTAAGTAGAAATAAGCCAAAAATGATCAAATTTGAGATTTTTCGATAGAAAAAACATTTTTTGAAAATTTTCGATTTTTCAACATGAGAGTCATGACTATACAAATCATTGAAATTTTGATCCAAGTAAGTCAAAATGTATACATAGAGGTCCTTTATGACTGGACTAAGTATAAATAAGCCAAAAATGATCAAATTTGACATTTGTCGATAGAAAAAACATTTTTTGAAAATTTCCGATTTTACAACTAAAATGTCATGACTATACAAATCATTGAAATTTTGATCCTAGTAAGTCAAAATGTATACATAGAGGTCCTTTATGAATGGACTAAGTATAAATAAGCCAAAAATGATCAAATTTGACATTTTTCGATAGAAAAAACATTTTTTGAAAATTTTCGATTTTTCAACATGAGAATCATGACTATACAAATCATTGAAATTTTGATCCAAGTAAGTCAAAATGTATACATAGAGGTCCTTTATGACTGGACTACGTAGAAATAAGCCAAAAATGATCAAATTTGACATTTTTCGATAGAAAAAACATTTTTTGAAAATTTTCGATTTTTCAACATGAGAGTCATGACTATACAAATCATTGAAATTTTGATCCAAGTAAGTCAAAATGTAAACATAGAGGTCCTTTATGACTGGACTAAGTATAAATAAGCCAAAAATGATCAAATTTGACATTTTTCGAAAGAAAAAACATTTTTTGAAAATTTCCGATTTTACAACTAGAATGTCATGACTATACAAATCATTGAAATTTTGATCCAAGTAAGTCAAAATGTAAACATAGAGGTCCTTTATGACTGGACTACGTAGAAATAAGCCAAAAATGATCAAATTTGACATTTTTCGATAGAAAAATCATTTTTTGAAAATTTTCGATTTTTCAACATGAGAGTCATGACTATACAAATCATTGAAATTTTAATCCAAGTAAGTCAAAATGTATACATAGAGGTCCTTAATGACTGGACTACGTAGAAGTAAGCCAAAAATGATCAAATTTGACATTTTTCGATAGAAAAATCATTTTTTGAATATTTTCGATTTTTCAACATGAGAGTCATGACTGTACAAATCATTGAAATTTTAATCCAAGTAAGTCAAAATGTATACATAGAGGTAATTAATGACTACACTAAGTAGAAATAAGCCAAAAATGATCAAATTTGACATTTTTCGATAGAAAAAACATTTTTTGAAAATTTTCGATTTTTCAACATGAGAATCATGACTATACAAATCATTGAAATTTTGATCCAAGTAAGTCAAAATGTATACATAGAGGTCCTTTATGACTGGACTAAATAGAAATAAGCCAAAAATGATCAAATTTGACATTTTTCGATAGAAAAAACATTTTTTGAAAATTTTCGATTTTTCAACATGAGCGTCATGACTATACAAATCATTGAAATTTTGATCCAAGTAAGTCAAAATGTATACATAGAGGTCCTTTATGACTGGACTAAGTATAAATAAGCCAAAAATGATCAAATTTGACATTTTTCGAAAGAAAAAACATTTTTTGAAAATTTCCGATTTTACAACTAGAATGTCATGACTATACAAATCATTGAAATTTTGATCCAAGTAAGTCAAAATGTATACATAGAGGTCCTTAATGGCGGGACTAAGTATAAATAAACCAAAAATAATCAAATTTGCCATTTTTCGATAGAAAAAACATTTTTTGAAAATTTCCGATTTTACAACTAGAATGTCATGACTATACAAATCATTGAAATTTTGATCCAAGTAAGTCAAAATGTATACATAGAGGTCCTTTATGACTGGACTAAGTATAAATAAGCCAAAAATGATCAAATTTGACATTTTTCGATAGAAAAAACATTTTTTGAAAATTTCCGATTTTACAACTAGAATGTCATGACTATACAAATCATTGAAATTTTGATCCAAGTAAGTCAAAATGTATACATAGAGGTCCTTAATGACGGGACTAAGTATAAATAAGCCAAAAATAATCAAATTTGACATTTTTCGATAGAAAAAACATTTTTTGAAAATTTTCGATTTTTCAACATGAGAGTCATGACTATACAAATCATTGAAAGTTTGATCCAAGTAAGTCAAAATGTATACATAGAGGTCCTTTATGACTGGACTAAGTATAAATAAGCCAAAAATGATCAAATTTGACATTTTTCGATAGAAAAAAACATTTTTTGAAAATTTCCGATTTTACAACTAGAATGTCATGACTATACAAATCATTGAAATTTTGATCCAAGTAAGTCAAAATGTATACATAGAGGTCCTTTATGACTGGACTAAATAGAAATAAGCCAAAAATGATCAAATTTGACATTTTTCGATAGAAAAAACATTTTTTGAAAATTTTCGATTTTTCAACATGAGAGTCATGACTATACAAATCATTGAAATTTTGATCCAAGTAAGTCAAAATGTATACATAGAGGTCCTTTATGACTGGACTAAGTATAAATAAGCCAAAAATGATCAAATTTGACATTTTTCGAAAGAAAAAACATTTTTTGAAAATTTCCGATTTTACAACTAGAATGTCATGACTATACAAATCATTGAAATTTTGATCCAAGTAAGTCAAAATGTATACATAGAGGTCCTTAATGGCGGGACTAAGTATAAATAAACCAAAAATAATCAAATTTGCCATTTTTCGATAGAAAAAACATTTTTTGAAAATTTCCGATTTTACAACTAGAATGTCATGACTATACAAATCATTGAAATTTTGATCCAAGTAAGTCAAAATGTATACATAGAGGTCCTTTATGACTGGACTAAGTATAAATAAGCCAAAAATGATCAAATTTGACATTTTTCGATAGAAAAACATTTTTTGAAAATTTCCGATTTTACAACTAGAATGTCATGACTATACAAATCATTGAAATTTTGATCCAAGTAAGTCAAAATGTATACATAGAGGTCCTTAATGACGGGACTAAGTATAAATAAGCCAAAAATAATCAAATTTGACATTTTTCGATAGAAAAAACATTTTTTGAAAATTTTCGATTTTTCAACATGAGAGTCATGACTATACAAATCATTGAAATTTTGATCCAAGTAAGTCAAAATGTATACATAGAGGTCCTTTATGACTGGACTAAGTATAAATAAGCCAAAAATGATCAAATTTGACATTTTTCGAAAGAAAAAACATTTTTTGAAAATTTCCGATTTTACAACTAGAATGTCATGACTATACAAATCATTGAAATTTTGATCCAAGTAAGTCAAAATGTATACATAGAGGTCCTTTATGAATGGACTAAGTATAAATAAGCCAAAAATGATCAAATTTGACATTTTTCGATAGAAAAAACATTTTTTGAAAATTTTCGATTTTTCAACATGAGAATCATGACTATACAAATCATTGAAATTTTGATCCAAGTAAGTCAAAATGTATACATAGAGGTCCTTTATGACTGGACTAAGTATAAATAAGCCAAAAATAATCAAATTTGACATTTTTCGATAGAAAAAACATTTTTTGAAAATTTCCGATTTTACAACTAGAATGTCATAACTATACAAATCATTGAAATTTGGATCCAAGTAAGTCAAAATGTATACATAGAGGTCCTTTATGACTGGACTAAGTATAAATAAGCCAAAAATGATCAAATTTGACATTTTTCGATAAAAAAAAAAACATTTTTTGAAAATTTTCGATTTTTCAACATGAGAATCATGACTATACAAATCATTGAAATTTTGATCCTAGTAAGTCAAAATGTATACATAGAGATCCTTTATGACTGGACTAAGTATAAATAAGCCAAAAATGATCAAATTTGACATTTTTCGAAAGAAAAAACATTTTTTGAAAATTTCCGATTTTACAACTAGAATGTCATGACTATACAAATCATTGAAATTTTGATCCAAGTAAGTCAAAATGTATACATAGAGGTCCTTTATGACTGGACTACGTAGAAATAAGCCAAAAATGATCAAATTTGACATTTTTCGATAGAAAAAACATTTTTTGAAAATTTTCGATTTTTCAACATGAGAGTCATGACTATACAAATCATTGAAATTTTGATCCAAGTAAGTCAAATGTATACATAGGAGTCCTTTATGACTGGACTAAGTATAAATAAGCCAAAAATAATCAAATTTGACATTTTTCGATAGAAAAAACATTTTTTGAAAATTTCCGATTTTACAACTAGAATGTCATAACTATACAAATCATTGAAATTTGGATCCAAGTAAGTCAAAATGTATACATTGAGGTCCTTTATGACTGGAACAAGTATAAATAAGCCAAAAATGATCAAATTTGACATTTTTCGATAAAAAAAAAAACATTTTTTTAAAATTTTCGATTTTTCAACATGAGAATCATGACTATACAAATCATTGAAATTTTGATCCTAGTAAGTCAAAATGTATACATAGAGGTCCTTTATGAATGGACAAAGTATAAATAAGATAAAAATGATCAAATTTGACATTTTTCGAAAGAAAAAACATTTTGAAAATTTTCGATTTTTCAACATGAGAATCATGACTATACAAATCATTGAAATTTTGATCCAAGTAAGTCAAAATGTATACATAGAGGTCCTTTATGACTGGACTAAGTAGAAATAAGCCAAAAATGATCAAATTTGAGATTTTTCGATAGAAAAAACATTTTTTGAAAATTTTCGATTTTTCAACATGAGAGTCATGACTATACAAATCATTGAAATTTTGATCCAAGTAAGTCAAAATGTATACATAGAGGTCCTTTATGACTGGACTAAGTATAAATAAGCCAAAAATGATCAAATTTGACATTTTTCGAAAGAAAAAACATTTTTTGAAAATTTCCGATTTTACAACTAGAATGTCATGACTATACAAATCATTGAAATTTTGATCCAAGTAAGTCAAAATGTAAACATAGAGGTCCTTTATGACTGGACTACGTAGAAATAAGCCAAAAATGATCAAATTTGACATTTTTCGATAGAAAAATCATTTTTAGAAAATTTTTGATTTTTCAACATGAGAGTCATGACTATACAAATCATTGAAATTTTAATCCAAGTAAGTCAAAATGTATACATAGAGGTCCTTAATGACTACACTAAGTAGAAATGAGCCAAAAATGATCAAATTTGACATTTTTCGATAGAAAAAACATTTTTTTGAAAATTTTCGATTTTTCAACATGAGAGTCATGACTATACAAATCATTGAAATTTTGATCCAAGTAAGTCAAAATGTATACATAGAGGTCCTTTATGACTGGACTAAGTATAAATAAGCCAAAAATGATCAAATTTGACATTTTTCGATAGAAAAAACATTTTTTGGAAATTTCCGATTTTACAACTAGAATGTCATGACTATACAAATCATTGAAATTTTGATCCAAGTAAGTCAAAATGTATACATAGAGGTCCTTTATGACTGGACTAAGTATAAATAAGCCAAAAATGATCAAATTTGACATTTTTCGAAAGAAAAAACATTTTTTGAAAATTTCCGATTTTACAACTAGAATGTCATGACTATACAAATCATTGAAATTTTGATCCAAGTAAGTCAAAATGTATACATAGAGGTCCTTAATGGCGGGAGTAAGTATAAATAAACCAAAAATAATCAAATTTGCCATTTTTCGATAGAAAAAACATTTTTTGAAAATTTCCGATTTTACAACTAGAATGTCATGACTATACAAATCATTGAAATTTTGATCCAAGTAAGTCAAAATGTAAACATAGAGGTCCTTTATGACTGGACTACGTAGAAGTAAGCCAAAAATGATCAAATTTGACATTTTTCGATAGAAAAATCATTTTTTGAATATTTTCGATTTTTCAACATGAGAGTCATGACTATACAAATCATTGAAATTTTAATCCAAGTAAGTCAAAATGTATACATAGAGGTCCTTAATGACTACACTAAGTAGAAATAAGCCAAAAATGATCAAATTTGACATTTTTCGATAGAAAAAACATTTTTTGAAAATTTCCGATTTTACAACTAGAATGTCATGACTATACAAATCATTGAAATTTTGATCCAAGTAAGTCAAAATGTATACATAGAGGTCCTTAATGACGGGACTAAGTATAAATTAGCCAAAAATAATCAAATTTGACATTTTTCGATAAAAAAAAAAACATTTTTTGAAAATTTTCGATTTTTCAACATGAGAATCATGACTATACAAATCATTGAAATTTTGATCCTAGTAAGTCAAAATGTATACATAGAGGTCCTTTATGACTGGACTAAGTATAAATAAGCCAAAAATGATCAAATTTGACATTTTTCGAAAGAAAAAACATTTTTTGAAAATTTTCGATTTTTCAACATGAGAGTCATGACTATACAAATCATTGAAATTTTGATCCAAGTAAGTCAAATGTATACATAGGAGTCCTTTATGACTGGACTAAGTATAAATAAGCCAAAAATAATCAAATTTGACATTTTTCGATAGAAAAAACATTTTTTGAAAATTTCCGATTTTACAACTAGAATGTCATAACTATACAAATCATTGAAATTTGGATCCAAGTAAGTCAAAATGTATACATTGAGGTCCTTTATGACTGGAACAAGTATAAATAAGCCAAAAATGATCAAATTTGACATTTTTCGATAAAAAAAAAAAACATTTTTTTAAAATTTTCGATTTTTCAACATGAGAATCATGACTATACAAATCATTGAAATTTTGATCCTAGTAAGTCAAAATGTATACATAGAGGTCCTTTATGAATGGACAAAGTATAAATAAGATAAAAATGATCAAATTTGACATTTTTCGAAAGAAAAAACATTTTGAAAATTTTCGATTTTTCAACATGAGAATCATGACTATACAAATCATTGAAATTTTGATCCAAGTAAGTCAAAATGTATACATAGAGGTCCTTTATGACTGGACTAAGTAGAAATAAGCCAAAAATGATCAAATTTGAGATTTTTCGATAGAAAAAACATTTTTTGAAAATTTTCGATTTTTCAACATGAGAGTCATGACTATACAAATCATTGAAATTTTGATCCAAGTAAGTCAAAATGTATACATAGAGGTCCTTTATGACTGGACTAAGTATAAATAAGCCAAAAATGATCAAATTTGACATTTGTCGATAGAAAAAACATTTTTTGAAAATTTCCGATTTTACAACTAAAATGTCATGACTATACAAATCATTGAAATTTTGATCCTAGTAAGTCAAAATGTATACATAGAGGTCCTTTATGACTGGACTAAGTATAAATAAGCCAAAAATGATCAAATTTGACATTTTTCGATAGAAAAAACATTTTTTGAAAATTTTCGATTTTTCAACATGAGAATCATGACTATACAAATCATTAAAATTTTGATCCAAGTAAGTCAAAATGTATACATAGAGGTCCTTTATGACTGGACTACGTAGAAATAAGCCAAAAATGATCAAATTTGACATTTTTCGATAGAAAAAACATTTTTTGAAAATTTTCGATTTTTCAACATGAGAGTCATGACTATACAAATCATTGAAATTTTGATCCAAGTAAGTCAAAATGTATACATAGAGGTCCTTTATGACTGGACTAAGTATAAATAAGCCAAAAATGATCAAATTTGACATTTTTCGAAAGAAAAAACATTTTTTGAAAATTTCCGATTTTACAACTAGAATGTCATGACTATACAAATCATTGAAATTTTGATCCAAGTAAGTCAAAATGTAAACATAGAGGTCCTTTATGACTGGACTACGTAGAAATAAGCCAAAAATGATCAAATTTGACATTTTTCGATAGAAAAATCATTTTTAGAAAATTTTTGATTTTTCAACATGAGAGTCATGACTATACAAATCATTGAAATTTTAATCCAAGTAAGTCAAAATGTATACATAGAGGTCCTTAATGACTACACTAAGTAGAAATGAGCCAAAAATGATCAAATTTGACATTTTTCGATAGAAAAAAACATTTTTTTGAAAATTTTCGATTTTTCAACATGAGAGTCATGACTATACAAATCATTGAAATTTTGATCCAAGTAAGTCAAAATGTATACATAGAGGTCCTTTATGACTGGACTAAGTATAAATAAGCCAAAAATGATCAAATTTGACATTTTTCGATAGAAAAAACATTTTTTGGAAATTTCCGATTTTACAACTAGAATGTCATGACTATACAAATCATTGAAATTTTGATCCAAGTAAGTCAAAATGTATACATAGAGGTCCTTTATGACTGGACTAAGTATAAATAAGCCAAAAATGATCAAATTTGACATTTTTCGAAAGAAAAAACATTTTTTGAAAATTTCCGATTTTACAACTAGAATGTCATGACTATACAAATCATTGAAATTTTGATCCAAGTAAGTCAAAATGTATACAAAGAGGTCCTTAATGGCGGGAGTAAGTATAAATAAACCAAAAATAATCAAATTTGCCATTTTTCGATAGAAAAAACATTTTTTGAAAATTTCCGATTTTACAACTAGAATGTCATGACTATACAAATCATTGAAATTTTGATCCAAGTAAGTCAAAATGTAAACATAGAGGTCCTTTATGACTGGACTACGTAGAAGTAAGCCAAAAATGATCAAATTTGACATTTTTCGATAGAAAAATCATTTTTTGAATATTTTCGATTTTTCAACATGAGAGTCATGACTATACAAATCATTGAAATTTTAATCCAAGTAAGTCAAAATGTATACATAGAGGTCCTTAATGACTACACTAAGTAGAAATAAGCCAAAAATGATCAAATTTGACATTTTTCGATAGAAAAAACATTTTTTGAAAATTTCCGATTTTACAACTAGAATGTCATGACTATACAAATCATTGAAATTTTGATCCAAGTAAGTCAAAATGTATACATAGAGGTCCTTAATGACGGGACTAAGTATAAATTAGCCAAAAATAATCAAATTTGACATTTTTCGATAAAAAAAAAAACATTTTTTGAAAATTTTCGATTTTTCAACATGAGAATCATGACTATACAAATCATTGAAATTTTGATCCTAGTAAGTCAAAATGTATACATAGAGGTCCTTTATGACTGGACTAAGTATAAATAAGCCAAAAATGATCAAATTTGACATTTTTCGAAAGAAAAAACATTTTTTGAAAATTTCCGATTTTACAACTAGAATGTCATGACTATACAAATCATTGAAATTTTGATCCAAGTAAGTCAAAATGTATACATAGAGGTCCTTTATGACTGGACTACGTAGAAATAAGCCAAAAATGATCAAATTTGACATTTTTCGATAGAAAAAACATTTTTTGAAAATTTTCGATTTTTCAACATGAGAGTCATGACTATACAAATCATTGAAATTTTGATCCAAGTAAGTCAAATGTATACATAGGAGTCCTTTATGACTGGACTAAGTATAAATAAGCCAAAAATAATCAAATTTGACATTTTTCGATAGAAAAAACATTTTTTGAAAATTTCCGATTTTACAACTAGAATGTCATAACTATACAAATCATTGAAATTTGGATCCAAGTAAGTCAAAATGTATACATTGAGGTCCTTTATGACTGGAACAAGTATAAATAAGCCAAAAATGATCAAATTTGACATTTTTCGATAAAAAAAAAACATTTTTTTAAAATTTTCGATTTTTCAACATGAGAATCATGACTATACAAATCATTGAAATTTTGATCCTAGTAAGTCAAAATGTATACATAGAGGTCCTTTATGAATGGACAAAGTATAAATAAGATAAAAATGATCAAATTTGACATTTTTCGAAAGAAAAAACATTTTGAAAATTTTCGATTTTTCAACATGAGAATCATGACTATACAAATCATTGAAATTTTGATCCAAGTAAGTCAAAATGTATACATAGAGGTCCTTTATGACTGGACTAAGTAGAAATAAGCCAAAAATGATCAAATTTGAGATTTTTCGATAGAAAAAACATTTTTTGAAAATTTTCGATTTTTCAACATGAGAGTCATGACTATACAAATCATTGAAATTTTGATCCAAGTAAGTCAAAATGTATACATAGAGGTCCTTTATGACTGGACTAAGTATAAATAAGCCAAAAATGATCAAATTTGACATTTGTCGATAGAAAAAACATTTTTTGAAAATTTCCGATTTTACAACTAAAATGTCATGACTATACAAATCATTGAAATTTTGATCCTAGTAAGTCAAAATGTATACATAGAGGTCCTTTATGAATGGACTAAGTATAAATAAGCCAAAAATGATCAAATTTGACATTTTTCGATAGAAAAAACATTTTTTGAAAATTTTCGATTTTTCAACATGAGAATCATGACTATACAAATCATTAAAATTTTGATCCAAGTAAGTCAAAATGTATACATAGAGGTCCTTTATGACTGGACTACGTAGAAATAAGCCAAAAATGATCAAATTTGACATTTTTCGATAGAAAAAACATTTTTTGAAAATTTTCGATTTTTCAACATGAGAGTCATGACTATACAAATCATTGAAATTTTGATCCAAGTAAGTCAAAATGTATACATAGAGGTCCTTTATGACTGGACTAAGTATAAATAAGCCAAAAATGATCAAATTTGACATTTTTCGAAAGAAAAAACATTTTTTGAAAATTTCCGATTTTACAACTAGAATGTCATGACTATACAAATCATTGAAATTTTGATCCAAGTAAGTCAAAATGTAAACATAGAGGTCCTTTATGACTGGACTACGTAGAAATAAGCCAAAAATGATCAAATTTGACATTTTTCGATAGAAAAATCATTTTTAGAAAATTTTTGATTTTTCAACATGAGAGTCATGACTATACAAATCATTGAAATTTTAATCCAAGTAAGTCAAAATGTATACATAGAGGTCCTTAATGACTACACTAAGTAGAAATGAGCCAAAAATGATCAAATTTGACATTTTTCGATAGAAAAAACATTTTTTTGAAAATTTTCGATTTTTCAACATGAGAGTCATGACTATACAAATCATTGAAATTTTGATCCAAGTAAGTCAAAATGTATACATAGAGGTCCTTTATGACTGGACTAAGTATAAATAAGCCAAAAATGATCAAATTTGACATTTTTCGATAGAAAAAACATTTTTTGGAAATTTCCGATTTTACAACTAGAATGTCATGACTATACAAATCATTGAAATTTTGATCCAAGTAAGTCAAAATGTATACATAGAGGTCCTTTATGACTGGACTAAGTATAAATAAGCCAAAAATGATCAAATTTGACATTTTTCGAAAGAAAAAACATTTTTTGAAAATTTCCGATTTTACAACTAGAATGTCATGACTATACAAATCATTGAAATTTTGATCCAAGTAAGTCAAAATGTATACAAAGAGGTCCTTAATGGCGGGAGTAAGTATAAATAAACCAAAAATAATCAAATTTGCCATTTTTCGATAGAAAAAACATTTTTTGAAAATTTCCGATTTTACAACTAGAATGTCATGACTATACAAATCATTGAAATTTTGATCCAAGTAAGTCAAAATGTAAACATAGAGGTCCTTTATGACTGGACTACGTAGAAGTAAGCCAAAAATGATCAAATTTGACATTTTTCGATAGAAAAATCATTTTTTGAATATTTTCGATTTTTCAACATGAGAGTCATGACTATACAAATCATTGAAATTTTAATCCAAGTAAGTCAAAATGTATACATAGAGGTCCTTAATGACTACACTAAGTAGAAATAAGCCAAAAATGATCAAATTTGACATTTTTCGATAGAAAAAACATTTTTTGAAAATTTCCGATTTTACAACTAGAATGTCATGACTATACAAATCATTGAAATTTTGATCCAAGTAAGTCAAAATGTATACATAGAGGTCCTTAATGACGGGACTAAGTATAAATTAGCCAAAAATAATCAAATTTGACATTTTTCGATAGAAAAAACATTTTTTGAAAATTTCCGATTTTACAACTAGAATGTCATAACTATACAAATCATTGAAATTTGGATCCAAGTAAGTCAAAATGTATACATAGAGGTCCTTTATGACTAGACTAAGTATAAATAAGCCAAAAATGATCAAATTTGACATTTTTCGATAGAAAAAACATTTTTTGAAAATTTTCGATTTTTCAACATGAGAATCATGACTATACAAATCATTGAAATTTTGATCTAAGTAAGTCAAAATGTATACATAGAGGTCCTTTATGACTGGACTAAATAGAAATAAGCCAAAAATGATCTAATTTGACATTTTTCGATAGAAAAAACATTTTTTGAAAATTTTCGATTTTTCAACATGAGAGTCATGACTATACAAATCATTGAAATTTTGATCCAAGTAAGTCAAAATGTATACATAGAGGTCCTTTATGACTGGACTAAGTATAAATAAGCCAAAAATGATCAAATTTGACATTTTTCGAAAGAAAAAACATTTTTTGAAAATTTCCGATTTTACAACTAGAATGTCATGACTATACAAATCATTGAAATTTTGATCCAAGTAAGTCAAAATGTATACATAGAGGTCCTTAATGGCGGGACTAAGTATAAATAAACCAAAAATAATCAAATTTGCCATTTTTCGATGGAAAAAACATTTTTTGAAAATTTCCGATTTTACAACTAGAATGTCATGACTATACAAATCATTGAAATTTTGATCCAAGTAAGTCAAAATGTATACATAGAGGTCCTTTATGACTGGACTAAGTATAAATAAGCCAAAAATGATCAAATTTGACATTTTTCGATAGAAAAAACATTTTTTGAAAATTTCCGATTTTACAACTAGAATGTCATGACTATACAAATCATTGAAATTTTGATCCAAGTAAGTCAAAATGTATACATAGAGGTCCTTAATGACGGGACTAAGTATAAATAAGCCAAAAATAATCAAATTTGACATTTTTCGATAGAAAAAACTTTTTTTGAAAATTTTCGATTTTTCAACATGAGAGTCATGACTATACAAATCATTGAAATTTTGATCCAAGTAAGTCAAAATGTATACATAGAGGTCCTTTATGACTGGACTAAGTATAAATAAGCCAAAAATGATCAAATTTGACATTTTTCGAAAGAAAAAACATTTTTTGAAAATTTCCGATTTTACAACTAGAATGTCATGACTATACAAATCATTGAAATTTTGATCCAAGTAAGTCAAAATGTATACATAGAGGTCCTTTATGAATGGACTAAGTATAAATAAGCCAAAAATGATCAAATTTGACATTTTTCGATAGAAAAAACATTTTTTGAAAATTTTCGATTTTTCAACATGAGAATCATGACTATACAAATCATTGAAATTTTGATCCAAGTAAGTCAAAATGTATACATAGAGGTCCTTTATGACTGGACTAAGTATAAATAAGCCAAAAATAATCAAATTTGACATTTTTCGATAGAAAAAACATTTTTTGAAAATTTCCGATTTTACAACTAGAATGTCATAACTATACAAATCATTGAAATTTGTATCCAAGTAAGTCAAAATGTATACATAGAGCTCCTTTATGACTGGACTAAGTATAAATAAGCCAAAAATGATCAAATTTGACATTTTTCGATAAAAAAAAAACATTTTTTGGAAATTTTCGATTTTTCAACATGAGAATCATGACTATACAAATCATTGAAATTTTGATCCTAGTAAGTCAAAATGTATACATAGAGGTCCTTTATGACTGGACTAAGTATAAATAAGCCAAAAATGATCAAATTTGACATTTTTCGAAAGAAAAAACATTTTTTGAAAATTTCCGATTTTACAACTAGAATGTCATGACTATACAAATCATTGAAATTTTGATCCAAGTAAGTCAAAATGTATACATAGAGGTCCTTTATGACTGGACTACGTAGAAATAAGCCAAAAATGATCAAATTTGACATTTTTCGATAGAAAAAACATTTTTTGAAAATTTTCGATTTTTCAACATGAGAGTCATGACTATACAAATCATTGAAATTTTGATCCAAGTAAGTCAAATGTATACATAGGAGTCCTTTATGACTGGACTAAGTATAAATAAGCCAAAAATAATCAAATTTGACATTTTTCGATAGAAAAAACATTTTTTGAAAATTTCCGATTTTACAACTAGAATGTCATAACTATACAAATCATTGAAATTTGGATCCAAGAAAGTCAAAATGTATACATTGAGGTCCTTTATGACTGGAACAAGTATAAATAAGCCAAAAATGATCAAATTTGACATTTTTCGATAAAAAAAAACATTTTTTGAAAATTTTCGATTTTTCAACATGAGAATCATAACTATACAAATCATTGAAATTTTGATCCTAGTAAGTCAAAATGTATACATAGAGGTCCTTTATGAATGGACAAAGTATAAATAAGCCAAAAATGATCAAATTTGACATTTTTCGATAGAAAAAACATTTTGAAAATTTTCGATTTTTCAACATGAGAATCATGACTATACAAATCATTGAAATTTTGATCCAAGTAAGTCAAAATGTATACATAGAGGTCCTTTATGACTGGACTAAGTAGAAATAAGCCAAAAATGATCAAATTTGAGATTTTTCGATAGAAAAAACATTTTTTGATAATTTTCGATTTTTCAACATGAGAGTCATGACTATACAAATCATTGAAATTTTGATCCAAGTAAGTCAAAATGTATACATAGAGGTCCTTTATGACTAGACTAAGTATAAATAAGCCAAAAATGATCAAATTTGACATTTTTCGAAAGAAAAAACATTTTTTGAAAATTTCCGATTTTACAACTAGAATGTCATGACTATACAAATCATTGAAATTTTTATCCAAGTAAGTCAAAATGTAAACATAGAGGTCCTTTATGACTGGACTACGTAGAAATAAGCCAAAAATGATCAAATTTGACATTTTTCGATAGAAAAAACATTTTTTGAAAATTTTCGATTTTTCAACATGAGAGTCCTGACTATACAAATCATTGAAATTTTGATCCAAGTAAGTCAAAATGTATACATAGAGGTCCTTTATGACTGGACTAAGTATAAATAAGCCAAAAATGATCAAATTTGACATTTTTCGATAGAAAAAACATTTTTTGAAAATTTTCGATTTTTCAACATGAGAATCATGACTATACAAATCATTGAAATTTTGATCCAAGTAAGTCAAAATGTATACATAGAGGTCCTTTATGACTGGACTAAGTATAAATAAGCCAAAAATGATCAAATTTGACATTTTTCGATAGAAAAAACATTTTTTGAAAATTTCCGATTTTACAACTAGAATGTCATGACTATACAAATCATTGAAATTTTGATCCAAGTAAGTCAAAATGTATACATAGAGGTCCTTTATGACTAGACTAAGTATAAATAAGCCAAAAATGATCAAATTTGACATTTTTCGAAAGAAAAAACATTTTTTGAAAATTTCCGATTTTACAACTAGAATGTCATGACTATACAAATCATTGAAATTTTTATCCAAGTAAGTCAAAATGTAAACATAGAGGTCCTTTATGACTGGACTACGTAGAAATAAGCCAAAAATGATCAAATTTGACATTTTTCGATAGAAAAAACATTTTTTGAAAATTTCCGATTTTACAACTAGAATGTCATGACTATACAAATCATTGAAATTTTGATCCAAGTAAGTCAAAATGTATACATAGAGGTCCTTTATGACTGGACTAAGTATAAATAAGCCAAAAATGATCAAATTTGACATTTTTCGAAAGAAAAAACATTTTTTGAAAATTTCCGATTTTACAACTAGAATGTCATGACTATACAAATCATTGAAATTTTGATCCAAGTAAGTCAAAATGTATACATAGAGGTCCTTTATGACTGGACTAAGTATAAATAAGCCAAAAATGATCAAATTTAACATTTTCCGATAGAAAAACATTTTTTGAAAATTTTCGATTTTTCAACATGAGTGTCATGACTATACAAATCAATGAAATTTTGATCCAAGTAAGTCAAAATGTATACATAGAGGTCCTTTATGACTGGACTAAGTATAAATAAGCCAAAAATGATCAAATTTGACATTTTTCGATAGAAAAAACATTTTTTGAAAATTTCCGATTTTACAACTTGAATGTCATGACTATACAAATCATTGAAATTTTGATCCAAGTAAGTCATAATGTATACATAGAGGTCCTTTATGACTGAACTAAGTATAAAAAAGCCAAAAATGATCTAATTTGACATTTTTCGATAGAAAAAACATTTTTTGAAAATTTTCGATTTTTCAACATGAAAATCATGACTATACAAATCATTGAAATCTTGATCCTGGTAAGTCAAAATGTATACATAGAGGTCCTTTATGAATGGACTAAGTATAAATACGCCAAAAATGATCAAATTTGACATTTTTCGATAGAAAAAACATTTTTTGAAAATTTTCGATTTTTCAAAATGAGAGTCATTACTATACAAATCATTGAAATTTTGATCCAAGTAAGTCAAAATGTATACATAGAGGTCCTTTATGACTGGACTAAGTATAAATAAGCCAAAAATGATCAAATTTGACATTTTTCGATTGAAAAAACATTTTTTGAAAATTTTCGATTTTTCAACATGAGAGTCATGACTATACAAATCATTGAAATTTTGATCCAAGTAAGTCAAAATGTATACAAAGAGGTCCTTTATGACTGGACTAAGTATAAATAAGCCAAAAATGATCAAATTTGGCATTTTTCGATAGAAAAAACAATTTTTGAAAATTTCCGAATTTACAACTAAAATGTCATGACTATACAAATCATTGAAATTTTGATCCAAGTAAATCAAAATGTATACATAGAGGTCCTTAATGACTGGACTAAGTATAAATAAGCCAAAAATGATCAAGTTTGACATTTTTCGATAGAAAAAACATTTTTTGAAAATTTTCGATTTTTCAACATGAGAGTCATGACTATACAAATCATTGAAATTTTGATCCTAGTAAGTCAAAATGTATACATAGAGGTCCTTTATGAATGGGCTAAGTATAAATAAGCCAAAAATGATCAAATTTGACATTTTTCGATAGAAAAAACATTTTTTGAAAATTTTCGATTTTTCAACATGAGAATCATGACTATACAAATCATTGAAATTTTGATCCAAGTAAGTCAAAATGTATACATAGAGGTCCTTTATGACTGGACTACGTAGAAATAAGCCAAAAATGATCAAATTTGACATTTTTCGATAGAAAAAACATTTTTTGAAAATTTTCGATTTTTCAACATGAGAGTCATGACTATACAAATCATTGAAATTTTGATCCAAGTAAGTCAAAATGTAAGCATAGAGGTCCTTTTTGACTGGACTACGTAGAAATAAGCCAAAAATGATCAAATTTGACATTTTTCGATAGAAAAAACATTTTTTGAAAATTTTCGATTTTTCAACATGAGAGTCATGACTATACAAATCATTAAAATTTTGATCCAAGTAAGTCAAAATGTATACATAGAGGTCCTTAATGACTACACTAAGTAGAAATAAGCCAAAAATAATCAAATTTGACATTTTTCGATAGAAAAAACATTTTTTGAAAATTTTCGATTTTTCAACATGAGAGTCATGACTATACAAATCATTGAAATTTTGATCCAAGTAAGTCAAAATGTATACATAGAGGTCCTTTATGACTGGACTAAGTATAAATAAGCCAAAAATGATCAAATTTGACATTTTTCGAAAGAAAAAACATTTTTTGAAAATTTCCGATTTTACAACTAGAATGTCATGACTATACAAATCATTGAAATTTTGATCCAAGTAAGTCATAATGTATACATAGAGGTCCTTAATGACGGGACTAAGTATAAATAAGCCAAAAATAATCAAATTTGACATTTTTCGATAGAAAAAACATTTTTTGAAAATTTCCGATTTTACAACTAGAATGTCATAACTATACAAATCATTGAAATTTGGATCCAAGTAAGTCAAAATGTATACATAGAGGTCCTTTATGACTGGACTAAGTATAAATAAGCCAAAAATGATCCAATTTGACATTTTTCGATTGAAAAAACATTTTTTGAAAATTTTCGATTTTTCAACATGAGAATCATGACTATACAAATCATTGAAATTTTGATCCAAGTAAGTCAAAATGTATACATAGAGGTCCTTTATGACTGGACTACGTAGAAATAAGCCAAAAATGATCAAATTTGACATTTTTCGATAGAAAAAACATTTTTTGAAAATTTTCGATTTTACAACTAGAATGTCATGACTATACAAATCATTGAAATTTTGATCCAAGTAAGTCATAATGTATATATAGAGGTCCTTAATGACGGGACTAAGTATAAATAAGCCAAAAATAATCAAATTTGACATTTTTCGATAGAAAAAACATTTTTTGAAAATTTCCGATTTTACAACTAGAATGTCATAACTATACAAATCATTGAAATTTGGATCCAAGTAAGTCAAAATGTATACATAGAGGTCCTTTATGACTGAACTAAGTATAAATAAGCCAAAAATGATCCAATTTGACATTTTTCGATAGAAAAAACATTTTTTGAAAATTTTCGATTTTTCAACATGAGAATCATGACTATACAAATCATTGAAATTTTGATCCAAGTAAGTCAAAATGTATACATAGAGGTCCTTTATGACTGGACTACGTAGAAATAAGCCAAAAATGATCAAATTTGACATTTTTCGATAGAAAAAACATTTTTTGAAAATTTTCGATTTTTCAACATGAGAGTCATGACTATACAAATCATTGAAATTTTGATCCAAGTAAGTCAAAATGTATACATAGAGGTCCTTTATGACTGGACTAAGTATAAATAAGCCAAAAATGATCAAATTTGACATTTTTCGAAAGAAAAAACATTTTTTGAAAATTTCCGATTTTACAACTAGAATGTCATGACTATACAAATCATTGAAATTTTGATCCAAGGAAGTCAAAATGTATACATAGAGGTCCTTAATGGCGGGACTAAGTATAAATAAACCAAAAATAATCAAATTTGACATTTTTCGATAGAATAAAACATTTTTTGAAAATATCCGATTTTACAACTAAAATGTCATGACTATACAAATCATTGAAATTTTGATCCAAGCAAGTCAAAATGTATACATATAGGTCCTTTATGACTGGACTAAGTAGAAATAAGCCAAAAATGATCAAATTTGACATTTTTCGATAGAAAAAACATTTTTTGAAAATTTTCGATTTTTTAACATGAGAGTCATGACTATACAAATCATTGAAATTTTGATCCAAGTAAGTCAAAATGTAAACATAGAGGTCCTTTATGACTGGACTACGTAGAAATAAGCCAAAAATGATCAAATTTGACATTTTTCGATAGAAAAAACATTTTTTGAAAAGTTTCGATTTTTCAACATGAGAATCATGACTATACAAATCATTGAAATTTTGATCCTGGTAAGTCAAAATGTATACATAGAGGTCCTTTATGAATGGACTAAGTATAAATACGCCAAAAATGATCAAATTTGACATTTTTCGATAGAAAAAACATTTTTTGAAAATTTTCGATTTTTCAACATGAGAATCATGACTATACAAATCATTGAAATTTTGATCCAAGTAAGTCAAAATGTATACAAAGAGGTCCTTTATGACTGGACTAAGTATAAATAAGCCAAAAATGATCAAATTTGACATTTTTCGATAGAAAAAACATTTTTTGAAAATTTTCGATTTTTCAAAATGAGAGTCATTACTATACAAATCATTGAAATTTTGATCCAAGTAAGTCAAAATGTATACAAAGAGGTCCTTTATGACTGGACTAAGTATTAATAAGCCAAAAATGATCAAAATTGACATTTTTCGATAGAAAAAACATTTTTTTAAAATTTTCGATTTTTCCACATGAGAGTCATGACTATACAAATCATTGAAATTTTGATCCAAGTAAGTCAAAATGTATACATAGAGGTCCTTCATGACTGGACTAAGTATAAATAAGCCAAAAATGATCCAATTTGACATTTTTCGATAGAAAAAACATTTTTTGAAAATTTTCGATTTTTCAACATGAGAGTCATGACTATACAAATTATTGAAATTTTGATCCAAGTAAGTCAAAATGTATACATAGAGGTCCTTTATGACTGGACTAAGTAGAAATAAGCCAAAAATGATCAAATTTGACATTTTTCGATAGAAAAAACATTTTTTGAAAATTTTCGATTTTTCAACATGAGAGTCATGACTATACAAATCATTGAAATTTTGATCCAAGTAAGTCAAAATGTATACATAGAGGTCCTTTATGACTGGACTAAGTATAAATAAGCCAAAAATGATCAAATTTGACATTTGTCGATAGAAAAAACATTTTTTGAAAATTTCCGATTTTACAACTAAAATGTCATGACTACACAAATCATTGAAATTTTGATCCAAGTAAGTCAAAATGTCTAAATAGAGGTCCTTTTTGACTGGACTAAGTATAAATAAGCCAAAAATGATCCAATTTGACATTTTTCGATAGAAAAAATCATTTTTTGAAAATTTTCGATTTTTCAACATGAGAGTCATGACTATACAAATCATTGAAATTTTGATCCAAGTAAGTCAAAATGTATACATAGAGGTCCTTTATGACTGGACTAAGTATAAATAAGCTAAAAATGATCAAATTTGACATTTTTCGATAGAAAAAACATTTTTTGAAAATTTTCGATTTTTCAACATGAGAGTCATGACTATACAAATCACTGAAATTTTGATCCAAGTAAGTCAAATTGTATACATAGAGGTAATTTATGGCTGGACTAAGTAGAAATAAGCCAAAAATGATTTTATTTGACATTTTTTAAAAGAAAAAACAATTTTTGATAATTTTCGATTTTTCAACATGAGAGTCATGACTATACAAATCATTGAAATTTTGATCCAAGTAAGTCAAAATGTAAACATAGAGGTCCTTCATGACTGGACTAAGTATAAATAAGCTAAAAATGATCAAATTTGACATTTTTCGATAGAAAAAACATTTTTTGAAAATTTTCGATTTTTCAACATGAGAGTCATGACTATACAAATCATTGAAATTTTGATCCAAGTAAGTCAAAATGTATACATAGAGGTCCTTTATGACTGGACTAAGTATAAATAGGCCAAAAATGATCAAATTTGACATTTTTCGATAGAAAAAACATTTTTGAAAATTTTCGATTTTTCAACATGAGAATCATGACTATACAAATCATTGAAATTTTGATCCAAGTAAGTAAAAATGTATACATAGAGGTCCTTTATGACTGGACTACGTAGAAATAAACCAAAAGTGATCAAATTTGACATTTTTCGATAGAAAAAAATTTTTTGAAAATTTTCGATTTTTTAACATGAGAGTCATGACTATACAAATCATTGAAATTTTGATCCAAGTAAGTCAAAATGTATACAAAGAGGTCTTTTATGACTGGACTAAGTATAAATAAACCAAAAATGATCAAATTTGACATTTTTCGATAGAAAAAACATTTTTTGAAAATTTCCTATTTTACAACTAAAATGTCATGACTATACAAATCATTGAAATTTTGATCCAAGTAAGTCAAAATGTCTAAATAGAGGTCCTTTTTGACTGGACTAAGTATAAATAAGCCAAAAATGATCCAATTTGACATTTTTCGATAGAAAAATCATTTTTTGAAAATTTTCGATTTTTCAACATGAGAGTCATGACTATACAAATCATTGAAATTTTGATCCAAGTAAGTCAAAATGTATACATAGAGGTCCTTTATGACTGGACTAAGTATAAATAAGCTAAAAATGATCAAATTTGACATTTTTCGATAGAAAAAAAAATTTTTTGAAAATTTTCGATTTTTCAACATGAGAGTCATGACTATACAAATCACTGAAATTTTGATCCAAGTAAGTCAAATTGTATACATAGAGGTAATTTATGACTGGACTAAGTAGAAATAAGCCAAAAATGATTTTATTTGACATTTTTTAAAAGAAAAAAACAATTTTTGATAATTTTCGATTTTTCAACATGAGAGTCATGACTATACAAATCATTGAAATTTTGATCCAAGTAAGTCAAAATGTAAACATAGAGGTCCTTCATGACTGGAATAAGTATAAATAAGCTAAAAATGATCAAATTTGACATTTTTCGATAGAAAAAACATTTTTTGAAAATTTTCGATTTTTCAACATGAGAGTCATGACTATACAAATCATTGAAATTTTGATCCAAGTAAGTCAAAATGTATACAAAGAGGTCCTTTATGACTGGACTAAGTATAAATAGGCCAAAAATGATCAAATTTGACATTTTTCGATAGAAAAAACATTTTTGAAAATTTTCGATTTTTCAACATGAGAATCATGACTATACAAATCATTGAAATTTTGATCCAAGTAAGTAAAAATGTATACATAGAGGTCCTTTATGACTGGACTACGTAGAAATAAACCAAAAATGATCAAATTTGACATTTTTCGATAGAAAAAAATTTTTTGAAAATTTTCGATTTTTCAACATGAGAGTCATGACTATACAAATCATTGAAATTTTGATCCAAGTAAGTAAAAATGTATACAAAGAGGTCTTTTATGACTGGACTAAGTATAAATAAACCAAAAATGATCAAATTTGACATTTTTCGATAGAAAAAACATTTTTTGAAAATTTTCGATTTTTCCTCATGAGAGTCATGACTATACAAATCATTGAAATTTTGATCCAAGTAAGTCAAAATGTATACATAGAGGTCCTTTATGACTGGACTAAGTATAAATAAGCCAAAAATGATCAAATTTGACATTTTTCGATAGAAAAAACATTTTTTGAAAATTTCCGATTTTACAACTAAAATGTCATGACTATACAAATCATTGAAATTTTGATCCAAGTAAGTCAAAATGTATACATAGAGGTCCTTTATGACTGGACTAAGTATAAATAAGTCAAAAATGATCAAATTTGACATTTTTCGATAGAAAAAACAATTTTTGAAAATTTCCGATTTTACAACTAAAACGTCATGACTATACAAATCATTGAAATTTTGATCCAAGTAAGTCAAAATGTATACATAGAGGTCCTTTATGACTGGACTAAGTATAAATAAGCCAAAAATAATCAAATTTGACATTTTTCGATAGAAAAAACATTTTTTGAAAATTTCCGATTTTACAACTAGAATGTCATAACTATACAAATCAATAAAATTTTGATCCAAGTAAGTCAAAATGTATGCATAGAGGTCCTTTATGACTGGACTAAGTATAAATAAGCCAAAAATGATCAAATTTGACATTTTTCGATAGAAAAAACATTTTTTGAAAATTTTCGATTTTTCGATAGAAAAAACATTTTTTGAAAATTTTCGATTTTTCAACATGAGAGTCATGACTATACAAATCATTGAAATTTTGATCCAAGTAAGTCAAAATGTATACATAGAGGTCCTTCATGACTGGACTAAGTATAAATAAGCTAAAAATGATCAAATTTGAGATTTTTCGATAGATAAAACATTTTTTGAAAATTTTCGATTTTTCAACATGAGAGTAATGACTATACAAATCATTGAAATTTTGATCCAAGTAAGTCAAAATGTATACATAGAGGTCCTTTATGACTGGACTAAGTATTAATAAACCAAAAATGATCAAATTTGACATTTTTCGATAGAAAAAACATTTTTTGAAAATTTTATGATTTTTCAACATGAGAGTCATGACTATACAAATCATTGAAATTTTGATCCAAGTAAGTCAAAATGTATACATAGAGGTCCTTTATGACTGGACTAAGTATAAATAGGCCAAAAATGATCAAATTTGACATTTTTCGATAGAGAAAACATTTTTGAAAATTTTCGATTTTTCAACATGAGAATCATGACTATACAAATCATTGAAATTTTGATTCAAGTAAGTCAAAATGTATACATAGAGGTCCTTTATGACTGGACTACGTAGAAATAAGCCAAAAATGATCAAATTTGACATTTTTCGATAGAAAAAAATTTTTTGAAAATTTTCGATTTTTCAACATGAGAGTCATGACGATACAAATCATTGAAATTTTGATCCAAGTAAGTCAAAATGTATACAAAGAGGTCTTTTATGACTGGACTAAGTATAAATAAGCCAAAAATGGTCAAATTTGACATTTTTCGATAGAAAAAACATTTTTTGAAAATTTCCGATTTTACAACTAGAAGGTCATGACTATACAAATCATTGAAATTTTTATCCAAGTAAGTCAAAATGTATACATAGAGGTCCCTTATGACTGGACTAAGTATAAATAAGCCAAAAATGATCAAAATTGACATTTTTCGATAGAAAAAACATTTTTTGAAAATTTTCGATTTTTCCACATGAGAGTCATGACTATAAAAATCATTGAAATTTTGATCTAAGTAAGTCAAAATGTATACATAGAGTTCCTTCATGACTGGACTAAGTATAAATAAGCCAAAAATGATCAAAATTGACATTTTTCGATAGAAAAAACATTTTTTGAAAATTTTTGATTTTTCCACATGAGAGTCATGACTATACAAATCATTGAAATTTTGATCCAAGTAAGTCAAAATGAATACATAGAGGTCCTTCATGACTGGACTAAGTATAAATAAGCCAAAAATGATCAAATTTGACATTTTTCGATAGAAAAAACATTTTTTGAAAATTTCCGATTTTACAACTAAAATGTCATTACTATACAAATCATTGAAATTTTGATCCAAGTAAGTCAAAATGTATACATAGAGGTCCTTTATGACTGGACTAAGTAGAAATAAGCCAAAAATGATCAATTTTGACATTTTTCGATAGAAAAAACATTTTTTGAAAATTTTCGATTTTTCAACATGAGAGTCATGACTATACAAATCATTGAAATTTTAATCCAAGTAAGTCAAAATGTATACATAGAGGTCCTTTATGACTGGACTACGTAGAAATAAGCCAAAAATGATCAAATTTGACATTTTTCGATAGAAAAAAATTTTTTGAAAATTTTCGATTTTTCAACATGAGAGTCATGACTATACAAATCATTGAAATTTTGATCCAAGTAAGTCAAAATGTATACAAAGAGGTCTTTTATGACTGGACTAAGTATAAATAAGCCAAAAATGATCAAATTTGACATTTTTCGATAGAAAAAACATTTTTTGAAAATTTCCGATTTTACAACTAGAAGGTCATGACTATACAAATCATTGAAATTTTGATCCAAGTAAGTCAAAATGTATACATAGAGTTCCTTCATGACTGGACTAAGTATAAATAAGCCAAAAATGATCAAAATTGACATTTTTCGATAGAAAAAACATTTTTTGAAAATTTTTGATTTTTCCACATGAAAGTCATGACTATACAAATCATTGAAATTTTGATCCAAGTAAGTCAAAATGAATACATAGAGGTCCTTCATGACTGGACTAAGTATAAATAAGCCAAAAATGATCAAATTTGACATTTTTCGATAGAAAAAACATTTTTTGAAAATTTCCGATTTTACAACTAAAATGTCATTACTATACAAATCATTGAAATTTTGATCCAAGTAAGTCAAAATGTATACATAGAGGTCCTTTATGACTGGACTAAGTAGAAATAAGCCAAAAATGATCAAATTTGACATTTTTCGATAGAAAAAACATTTTTTGAAAATTTTCGATTTTTCAACATGAGAGTCATGACTATACAAATCATTGAAATTTTAATCCAAGTAAGTCAAAATGTATACATAGAGGTCCTTTATGACTGGACTACGTAGAAATAAGCCAAAAATGATCAAATTTGACATTTTTCGATAGAAAAAAATTTTTTGAAAATTTTCGATTTTTCAACATGAGAGTCATGACTATACAAATCATTGAAATTTTGATCCAAGTAAGTCAAAATGTATACAAAGAGGTCTTTTATGACTGGACTAAGTATAAATAAGCCAAAAATGATCAAATTTGACATTTTTCGATAGAAAAAACATTTTTTGAAAATTTCCGATTTTACAACTAGAAGGTCATGACTATACAAATCATTGAAATTTTTATCCAAGTAAGTCAAAATGTATACAAAGAGGTCTTTTATGACTGGACTAAGTATAAATAAGCCAAAAATGATCAAAATTGACATTTTTCGATAGAAAAAACATTTTTTGAAAATTTTCGATTTTTCCACATGAGAGTCATGACTATACAAATCATTGAAATTTTGATCCAAGTAAGTCAAAATGTATACATAGAGTTCCTTCATGACTGGACTAAGTATAAATAAGCCAAAAATGATCAAAATTGACATTTTTCGATAGAAAAAACATTTTTTGAAAATTTTTGATTTTTCCACATGAGAGTCATGACTATACAAATCATTGAAATTTTGATCCAAGTAAGTCAAAATGAATACATAGAGGTCCTTCATGACTGGACTAAGTATAAATAAGCCAAAAATGATCAAATTTGACATTTTTCGATAGAAAAAACATTTTTTGAAAATTTCCGATTTTACAACTAAAATGTCATTACTATACAAATCATTGAAATTTTGATCCAAGTAAGTCAAAATGTATACATAGAGGTCCTTTATGACTGGACTAAGTAGAAATAAGCCAAAAATGATCAAATTTGACATTTTTCGATAGAAAAAACATTTTTTGAAAATTTTCGATTTTTCAACATGAGAGTCATGACTATACAAATCATTGAAATTTTAATCCAAGTAAGTCAAAATGTATACATAGAGGTCCTTTATTACTACACTAAGTAGAAATAAGCCAAAAATGATCAAATTTGACATTTTTTGATAGAAAAAATATTTTTTGAAAATTTTCGATTTTTCGACATGAGAGTCATGAGTATACAAATCATTGAAATTTTGATCCAAGTAAGTCCAAATGTATACATAGAGGTCCTTTATGACTGGACTAAGTAGAAATAAGCCAAAAATGATCAAATTTGACATTTTTCGATAGAGAAAACATTTTTTGAAAATTTTCGATTTTTCAACATGAGAGGCATGACTATACAAATCATTGAAATTTTGATCCAAGTAAGTCAAAATGTATACATAGAGGTCCTTTATGACTGGACTAAGTATAAATAAGCCAAAAATGATCAAATTTGACATTTTTCGATAGAAAAAACATTTTTTGAAAATTTCCGATTTTACAACTAAAATGTCATGACTATACAAATCATTGAAATTTTGATCCAAGTAAGTCAAAATGTCTAAATAGAGGTCCTTTTTGACTGGACTAAGTAGAAATAAGCCAAAAATGATCAAATTTGACATTTTTCGATAGAAAAAACATTTTTTGAAAATTTTCGATTTTTCAACATGAGAGTCATGACTATACAAATCATTGAAATTTTGATCCAAGTAAGTCAAAATGTCTAAATAGAGGTCCTTTATGACTGGACTAAGTAGAAATAAGCCAAAAATGATCAAATTTGACATTTTTCGATAGAAAAAAACATTTTTTGAAAATTTTCGATTTTTCAACATGAGAGTCATGACTATACAAATCATTGAAATTTTAATCCAAGTAAGTCAAAATGTATACATAGAGGTCCTTTATGACTACACTAAGTAGAAATAAGCCAAAAATGATCAAATTTGACATTTTTCGATAGAAAAAATATTTTTTGAAAATTTGCGATTTTTCAACATGAGAGTCATGAGTATACAAATCATTGAAATTTTGATCCAAGTAAGTCAAAATGTATACATAGAGGTCCTTTATGACTGGACTAAGTATAAATAAGCCAAAAATGATCAAATTTGACATTTTTCGATAGAAAAAACAATTTTTGAAAATTTCCGATTTTACAACTAGAACGTCATTACTATACAAATCATTGAAATTTTGATCCAAGTAAGTCAAAATGTATATATAGAGGTCCTTCATGACTGGACTAAGTATAAATAAGCCAAAAATGATCAAAATTGACATTTTTCGATAGAAAAAACATTATTTGAAAATTTTCGATTTTTCCACATGAGAGTCATGACTATACAAATCATTGAAATTTTGATCCAAGTAAGTCAAAATGTAAACATAGAGGTTCTTCATGACTGGACTAAGTATGAATAAGCCAAAAATGATCCAATTTGACATTTTTCGATAGAAAAAACATTTTTTGAAAATTTTCGATTTTTCAACATGAGAGTCATGACTATACAAATTATTGAAATTTTGATCCAAGTAAGTCAAAATGTATACATAGAGGTCCTTTATGACTGGACTAAGTAGAAATAAGCCAAAAATGATCAAATTTGACATTTTTCGATAGAAAAAACATTTTTTGAAAATTTTCGATTTTTCAACATGAGAGTCATGACTATACAAATTATTGAAATTTTGATCCAAGTAAGTCAAAATGTATACA
The DNA here is from genome assembly GCF_905475395.1 of Chrysoperla carnea. Classification (NCBI taxonomy): domain Eukaryota; kingdom Metazoa; phylum Arthropoda; class Insecta; order Neuroptera; family Chrysopidae; genus Chrysoperla; species Chrysoperla carnea. The sequence goes on along the minus strand of NW_025408238.1, from coordinate 332,371 downwards.
TAGAGGTCCTTTATGACTGGACTAAGTAGAAATAAGCCAAAAATGATCAAATTTGACATTTTTCGATAGAAAAAACATTATTTGAAAATTTTCGATTTTTCCACATGAGAGTCATGACTATACAAATCATTGAAATTTTGATCCAAGTAAGTCAAAATGTATACATAGAGGTCCTTTATGACTGGACTAAGTATAAATAAGCCAAAAATGATCAAATTTGACATTTTTCGATAGAAAAAAACAATTTTTGAAAATTTCCGATTTTACAACTAGAACGTCATTACTATACAAATCATTGAAATTTTGATCCAAGTAAGTCAAAATGTATATATAGAGGTCCTTCATGACTGGACTAAGTATAAATAAGCCAAAAATGATCAAAATTGACATTTTTCGATAGAAAAAACATTATTTGAAAATTTTCGATTTTTCCACATGAGAGTCATGACTATACAAATCATTGAAATTTTGATCCAAGTAAGTCAAAATGTAAACATAGAGGTTCTTCATGACTGGACTAAGTATAAATAAGCCAAAAATGATCCAATTTGACATTTTTCGATAGAAAAAACATTTTTTGAAAATTTTCGATTTTTCAACATGAGAGTCATGACTATACAAATTATTGAAATTTTGATCCAAGTAAGTCAAAATGTATACATAGAGGTCCTTTATGACTGGACTAAGTAGAAATAAGCCAAAAATGATCAAATTTGACATTTTTCGATAGAAAAAACATTTTTTGAAAATTTTCGATTTTTCAACATGAGAGTCATGACTATACAAATTATTGAAATTTTGATCCAAGTAAGTCAAAATGTATACATAGAGGTCCTTTATGACTGGACTAAGTAGAAATAAGCCAAAAATGATCAAATTTGACATTTTTCGATAGAAAAAACATTTTTTGAAAATTTTCGATTTTTGAACATGAGAGTCATGACTATACAAATCATTGAAATTTTAATCCAAGTAAGTCAAAATGTATACATAGAGGTCCTTTATGACTACACTAAGTAGAAATAAGCCAAAAATGATCAAATTTGACATTTTTCGATAGAAAAAATATTTTTTGAAAATTTTCGATTTTTCAACATGAGAGTCATGAGTATACAAATCATTGAAATTTTGATCCAAGTAAGTCAAAATGTATACATAGAGGTCCTTTATGACTGGACTAAGTATAAATAAGCCAAAAATGATCAAATTTGACATTTTTCGATAGAAAAAACAATTTTTGAAAATTTCCGATTTTACAACTAGAACGTCATGACTATACAAATCATTGAAATTTTGATCCAAGTAAGTCAAAATGTATACATAGAGTTCCTTAATGACGGGACTAAGTATAAATAAGCCAAAAATAATCAAATTTGACATTTTTCGATAGAAAAAAAATTTTTTGAAAATTTTCGATTTTTCAAAATGAGAGTCATTACTATACAAATCATTGAAATTTTGATCCAAGTAAGTCAAAATGTATACATAGAGGTCCTTTATGACTGGACTAAGTATAAATAAGCCAAAAATGATCAAAATTGACATTTTTCGATAGAAAAAACATTTTTTGAAAATTTTCGATTTTTCCACATGAGAGTCATGACTATACAAATCATTGAAATTTTGATCCAAGTAAGTCAAAATGTATACATAGAGGTCCTTCATGACTGGACTAAGTATAAATAAGCCAAAAATGATCCAATTTGACATTTTTCGATAGAAAAAACATTTTTTGAAAATTTTCGATTTTTCAACATGAGAGTCATGACTATACAAATTATTGAAATTTTGATCCAAGTAAGTCAAAATGTATACATAGAGGTCCTTTATGACTGGACTAAGTAGAAATAAGCCAAAAATGATCAAATTTGACATTTTTCGATAGAAAAAACATTTTTTGAAAATTTTCGATTTTTCAAAATGAGAGTCATTACTATACAAATCATTGAAATTTTGATCCAAGTAAGTCAAAATGTATACATAGAGGTCCTTTATGACTGGACTAAGTATAAATAAGCCAAAAATGATCAAAATTGACATTTTTCGATAGAAAAAACATTTTTTGAAAATTTTCGGTTTTTCAACATGAGAGTCATGACTATACAAATTATTGAAATTTTGATTTAAGTAAGTCAAAATGTATACATAGAGGTCCTTTATGACTGGACTAAGTAGAAATAAGCCAAAAATGATCAAATTTGACATTTTTCGATAGAAAAAACATTTTTTGAAAATTTTCGATTTTTCAACATGAGAGTCATGATTATACAAATCATTGAAATTTTAATCCAAGTAAGTCAAAATGTATACATAGAGGTCCTTTATGACTGGACTAAGTAGAAATAAGCCAAAAATGATCAAATTTGACATTTTTCGATAGAAAAATATTTTTTGAAAATTTTCGATTTTTCAACATGAGAGTCATGAGTATACAAATCATTGAAATTTTGATCCAAGTAAGTCAAAATGTATACATAGAGGTCCTTTATGACTGGACTAAGTATCAATAAGCCAAAAATGATCAAAATTGACATTTTTCGATAGAAAAAACATTTTTTGAAAATTTTCGATTTTTCCACATGAGAGTCATGACTATACAAATCATTGAAATTTTGATCCAAGTAAGTCAAAATGTATACATAGAGGTCCTTTATGACGGGACTAAGTATAAATAAGCCAAAAATGATCAAATTTGACATTTTTCGATAGAAAAAACAATTTTTGAAAATTTTCGATTTTTCAACATGAGAATCATGACTATACAAATCATTGAAATTTTGATCCAAGTAAGTCAAAATGTATACATAGAGGTCCTTTATGACTGGACTAAGTGTAAATAAGCCAAAAATGATCAAATTTGACATTTTTCGATAGAAAAAACAATTTTTGAAAATTTCCGATTTTACAACTAGAACGTCATGACTATACAAATCATTAAAATTTTGATCCAAGTAAGTCAAAATGTATACATAGAGGTCCTTAATGACGGGACTAAGTATAAATAAGCCAAAAATAATCAAATTTGACATTTTTCGATAGAAAAAACATTTTTTGAAAATTTTCGATTTTTCAAAATGAGAGTCATTACTATACAAATCATTGAAATTTTGATCCAAGTAAGTCAAAATGTATACATAGAGGTCCTTTATGACTGGACTAAGTATAAATAAGCCAAAAATGATCAAAATTGACATTTTTCGATAGAAAAAACATTTTTTGAAAATTTTCGATTTTTCCACATGAGAGTCATGACTATACAAATCATTGAAATTTTGATCCAAGTAAGTCAAAATGTATACATAGAGGTCCTTCATGACTGGACTAAGTATAAATATGCCAAAAATGATCCAATTTGACATTTTTCGATAGAAAAAACATTTTTTTAAAATTTTCGATTTTTCAACATGAGAGTCATGACTATACAAATTATTGAAATTTTGATCCAAGTAAGTCAAAATGTATACATAGAGGTCCTTTATGACTGGACTAAGTAGAAATAAGCCAAAAATGATCAAATTTGACATTTTTCGATAGAAAAAACATTTTTTGAAAATTTTCGATTTTTCAACATGAGAGTCATGACTATACAAATCATTGAAATTTTGATCCAAGTAAGTCAAAATGTATAAATAGAGGTTCTTTATGACTGGACTAAGTATAAATAAGCTAAAAATGATCAAATTTGACATTTTTCGATAGAAAAAAAATTTTTTGAAAATTTCCGATTTTACAACTAAAATGTCATGACTATACAAATCATTGAAATTTTGATCCAAGTAAGTCAAAATGTATACATAGAGGTCCTTTATGACTGGACTAAGTAGAAATAAGCCAAAAATGATCAAATTTGACATTTTTCGATAGAAAAAACATTTTTTGAAAATTTTCGATTTTTCAACATGAGAGTCATGAGTATACAAATCATTGAAATTTTGATCCAAGTAAGTCAAAATGTATACATAGAGGTCCTTTATGACTGGACTAAGTATCAATAAGCCAAAAATGATCAAAATTGACATTTTTCGATAGAAAAAACATTTTTTGAAAATTTTCGATTTTTCCACATGAGAGTCATGACTATACAAATCATTGAAATTTTGATCCAAGTAAGTCAAAATGTATACATAGAGGTCCTTAATGACGGGACTAAGTATAAATAAGCCAAAAATAATCAAATTTGACATTTTTCGATAGAAAAAACATTTTTTGAAAATTTTCGATTTTTCAAAATGAGAGTCATTACTATACAAATCATTGAAATTTTGATCCAAGTAAGTCAAAATGTATACATAGAGGTCCTTTATGACTGGACTAAGTATAAATAAGCCAAAAATGATCAAAATTGACATTTTTCGATAGAAAAAACATTTTTTGAAAATTTTCGATTTTTCAAAATGAGAGTCATTACTATACAAATCATTGAAATTTTGATCCAAGTAAGTCAAAATGTATACATAGAGGTCCTTTATGACTGGACTAAGTATAAATAAGCCAAAAATGATCAAAATTGACATTTTTCGATAGAAAAAACATTTTTTGAAAATTTTCGATTTTTCCACATGAGAGTCATGACTATACAAATCATTGAAATTTTGATCCAAGTAAGTCAAAATGTATACATAGAGGTCCTTCATGACTGGACTAAGTATAAATATGCCAAAAATGATCCAATTTGACATTTTTCGATAGAAAAAACATTTTTTTAAAATTTTCGATTTTTCAACATGAGAGTCATGACTATACAAATCATTGAAATTTTGATCCATGTAAGTCAAAATGTATACATAGAGGTCCTTCATGACTGGACTAAGTATAAATAAGCCAAAAATGATCAAATTTGACATTTTTCGACAGAAAAAACATTTTTTGAAAATTTTCGATTTTTCAACATGAGAGTCATGACTATACAAATCATTTAAATTTTGATCCAAGTAAGTCAAAATGTATACATAGAAGTTCTTCATGACTGGACTAAGTAGTAATAAGCCAAAAATTATCAAATTTGACATTTTTCGATAGAAAAAACATTTTTTGAAAATTTTCATTTTTTCAACATGAGAGTCATGACTGTACAAATCATTGAAATTTTGATCCAAGTAAGTCAAAATGTATACAAAGAGGTCCTTTATGACTGGACTAAGTATAAATAAGCCAAAAATGATCAAATTTGACATTTTTCGATAGAAAAAACATTTTTTGAAAATTTTCGATTTTTCAACATGAGAGTCATGACTATACAAATCATTGAAATTTTGATCCATGTAAGTCAAAATGTATACATAGAGGTCCTTCATGACTGGACTAAGTATAAATAAGCCAAAAATGATCAAATTTGACATTTTTCGACAGAAAAAACATTTTTTGAAAATTTTCGATTTTTCAACATGAGAGTCATGACTATACAAATCATTGAAATTTTGATCCAAGTAAGTCAAAATGTATACATAGAGGTCTTTTATGACTGGACTAAGTATAAATAAGCCAAAATGATCAAATTTGACATTTTTCGATAGAAAAAACATTTTTTGAAAATTTCCGATTTTACAACTAAAATGTCATGACTATACAAATCATTGAAATTTTGATCCAAGTTAGTCAAAATGTATACATAGAGGTCCTTAATGACTACACTAAGTAGAAATAAGCCAAAAATGATCAAATTTGAAATTTTTCGATAGAAAAAATATTTTTTGATAATTTTCGATTTTTCAACATGAGAGTCATGACTATACAAATCATTGAAATTTTTATCCAAGTAAGTCAAAATGTATACATAGAGGTTCTTTATGACTGGACTACGTAGAAATAAGCCAAAAATGATCAAATTTGACGTTTTCGATAGAAAAAACATTTTTTGAAAATTTTCGATTTTTCAACATGAGAGTCATGACTATACAAATCATTGAAATTTTGATCCAAGTAAGTCAAAATGTATACATAGAGGTCCTTCATGACTGGACTAAGTATAAATAAGCTAAAAATGATCAAATTTGACATTTTTCGATAGAAAAAACATTTTTTGAAAATTTTCGATTTTTCAACATGAGAGTAATGATTATACAAATCATTGAAATTTTGATCCAAGTAAGTCAAAATGTATACATAGAGGTCCTTTATGACTGGACTAAGTATAAATAAGCCAAAAATGATCAAATTTGACATTTTTCGATAGAAAAAACATTTTTTGAAAATTTTCGATTTTTCAACACGAGAGTCATGACTATACAAATCATTGAAATTTTGATCCAAGTAAGTCAAATAGTATACATAGAGGTCCTTTATGACTGGACTAAGTATAAATAGGCCAAAAATGATCAAATTTGACATTTTTCGAAAGAAAAAACATTTTTGAAAATTTTCGATTTTTCAACATGAGAGTCATGACTATACAAATCATTGAAATTTTGATCCAAGTAAGTCAAAACGTATACAAAGAGGTCCTTTATGACTGGACTAAGTATAAATAAGCCAAAAATGATCAAATTTGACATTTTTCGAAAGAAAAATCATTTTTGAAAATTTTCGATTTTTCAACATGAGAGTCATGACTATACAAATCATTGAAATTTTGATCCAAGTAAGTCAAAACGTATACAAAGAGGTCCTTTATGACTGGACTAAGTATAAATAAGCCAAAAATGATCAAATTTGACATTTTTCGATAGAAAAAACATTTTTTGAAAATTTCCGATTTTACAACTAGAAGGTCATGACTCTACAAATCATTGAAATTTTGATCCAAGTAAGTCAAAATGTATACATAGAGGTCCTTTATGACTGGACTAAGTATAAATAAGCCAAAAATGATCAAAATTGACATTTTTCGATAGAAAAAACATTTTTTGAAAATTTTCGATTTTTCCACATGAGAGTCATGACTATTTAAATCATTAAAATTTTTATCCAAGTAAGTCAAAATGTATACATAGAGGTCCTTCATGACTGGACTAAGTATAAATAAGCCAAAAATGAGCCAATTTGACATTTTTCGATAGAAAAAACATTTTTTGAAAATTTTCGATTTTTCAACATGAGAGTCATGACTATACAAATCATTGAAATTTTGATCCAAGTAAGTCAAAATGTATACATAGAGGTCCTTTATGACTGGACTAAGTATAAATAAGCCAAAAATGATCAAATTTGACATTTTTCGATAGAAAAAACATTTTTTGAAAATTTCCGATTTTACAACTAGAATGTCATGACTATACAAATCATTGAAATTTTGAACCAAGTAAGTCAAAATGTATACATAGAGGTCCTTCATGACTGGACTAAGTATAAATAAGCTAAAAATGATCAAATTTGACATTTTTCGATAGAAAAAACATTTTTTGAAAATTTTCGATTTTTCAACATGAGACTAATGATTATACAAATCATTGAAATTTTGATCCAAGTAAGTCAAAATGTATACATAGAGGTCCTTTATGAATGGACTAAGTAGAAATAAGCCAAAAATGATCAAATTTGACATTTTTCGATAGAAAAAACATTTTTTGAAAATTTTCGATTTTTCAACATGAGAGTCATGACTATACAAATCATTGAAATTTTGATCCAAGTAAGTTAAAATGTATACATAGAGGTCCTGTATGACTGGACTAAGTATAAATAAGCTAAAAATGATCAAATTTGACATTTTTCGATAGAAAAAACATTTTTTGAAAATTTTCGATTTTTCAACATGAGAGTCATGACTATACAAATCATAAAAATTTTGATCCAAGTAAGTCAAATTGTATACATAGAGGTCCTTTATGACTGGACTACGTAGAAGTAAGCCAAAAATGATCAAATTTGACATTTTTCGATAGAAAAATCATTTTTTGAATATTTTCGATTTTTCAACATGAGAGTCATGACTATACAAATCATTGAAATTTTAATCCAAGTAAGTCAAAATGTATACATAGAGGTCCTTAATGACTACACTAAGTAGAAATAAGCCAAAAATGATCAAATTTGACATTTTTCGATAGAAAAAACATTTTTTGAAAATTTCCGATTTTACAACTAGAATGTCATGACTATACAAATCATTGAAATTTTGATCCAAGTAAGTCAAAATGTATACATAGAGGTCCTTTATGACTGGACTAAGTATAAATAGGCCAAAAATGATCAAATTTGACATTTTTCGATAGAAAAAACATTTTTGAAAATTTGCGATTTTTCAACATGAGAATCATGACTATACAAATCATTGAAATTTTGATCCAAGTAAGTCAAAATGTATACATAGAGGTCCTTCATGACTGGACTAAGTATAAATAAGCCAAAAATGATCCAATTTGACATTTTTCGATAGAAAAAACATTTTTTTAAAATTTTCGATTTTTCAACATGAGAGTCATGACTATACAAATTATTGAAATTTTGATCCAAGTAAGTCAAAATGTATACATAGAGGTCCTTAATGACTGGACTAAGTAAAAATAAGCCAAAAATGATCAAATTTGACATTTTTCGATAGAAAAAACATTTTTTGAAAATTTTCGATTTTTCAACATGAGAGTAATGACTATACAAATCATTGAAATTTTGATCCAAGTAAGTCAAAATGTATACATCGAGGTCCTTTATGACTGGACTAAGTAGAAATAAGCCAAAAATGATCAAATTTGACATTTTTCGATAGAAAAAACATTTTTTGAAAATTTTCGATTTTTCAACATTAGAGTCATGACTATACAAATCATTGAAATTTTGATCCAAGTAAGTCAAAATGTATACATAGAGGTCCTTTATGTTTGGACTAAGTATAAATAAGCCAAAATGATCAAATTTGACATTTTTCGATAGAAAAAACATTTTTTGAAAATTTTCGATTTTACAACTAAAATGTCATGACTATACAAATCATTGAAATTTTGATCCAAGTAAGTCAAAACGTATACATAGAGGTCCTTAACCTCTTCACTACTGATGTACAATATATTGTACATAAAAATTTATGGTACGGTAAACCCAACTTTGAACGCCGAGTAGTAAAAAAATATTTTTCGTGAAAAGATTTCATAAAATACTTTCATTTGACGAAATAACAACAGAAAAAAAAAAATTTTCCTTTTATTGTGAGTTTTCTGGAATGTACAATTTATTGTACATTGGTTGTGGAACGTAATAAAATAATAACAACAGTTAATCAATGATTTATTTTTATTTTTTATTTCAAAGTATAATTATTTTTAACTATTGATGGTACTCCAAAAAACAATTTTTTTCCCTGTTTATACACAAATGTACTTCACATTTGACACACTTAAAAAATGTTCTTCCCAAACATTTTTTTGCTTTGCATCGTGTTGGAGCATTTTTTCCGTCATGGATAGGCAAATGGTCAACCGTATCCATTCTCACTTCGTCTATAGGTCGATTTTCAATTTTTCTTTTTTTTGAAGGACCCGGTTCAGGAACTTCTGGAACTTCTGGTAATTGATTCGATGGTCCAGGAATTGGTTCAGGACTATGTAAAATAAAATCTGGCGTTGCGGATCTTGATTTTGTCGAAGCACGAGAAGATGGTCGTCCTTTCCTACGCCCAACAAATGTAGAATCTACTTTTACTAACGATTCCGCAATCCTCATTCTAAAATGTAAAAGATCCAAAATATTTTTCTTTGGCATTTGTAGTTTCATGGCATCTGTTCGATACTCGATCCATGAGTTCGTTATAGCCAAATCCACTGCATGAAATATCATTCTTGATGTCCATTTTCGCGATTTTATATAAATGCGATAAAGACTGATCAGTCTATCAATAAGATCGACTCCCCCCATTCCGTTATTGTATTTTTTAACAATTTCTGGTCTAGTAACTTGAATATACTTTTTTTCTTTGCTATCCCATCTCTTCACCGTATCTTCTTCACCTATCCCAACAAAAGTTGAAGCAAGGACAACACTTCGATTGTCTTTCCATTTCACAAGGACTACGTCTTCCTCTTTATTGCAAATTTCTTGCGAATGTCCTCTTTCTTCTTTTTTATCAACAAGGAACGGAGGGTTTTGAAACCGATTTACCCGAACTGTACATGCTGCGTAAATGTTTTTAGATATTAATTCTCGTAAAAGTGTGTATGACGAGAAATAATTATCAAAATATAGATAATAGCCTTTGTTGTCAAGCCTTTTTGCTAATTGTAAGACAACCGTAGCACCAAAACCGTACATTTTTAAGGACTTTTCATCAAGATCGGTTGTAGATCCCTGGTATAAAATAAAATCATAACAAAGGCCGCTTTTGGAACATAATAAAAACAGTTTTACGCCCCATGGGTTTGGTTTTCCTTTAATGTATTGCTTCATGGAAAGCTGTCCTCTGAAAGGCACTATTTGTTCGTCTATACACACTTCTTGTACTAATTCCAGTTCCAACATTCTTTTTTTAATACAATCGAAAATGGGCCGCACTTTATAAAATTTGTCGGTATTAGTACCTTTTGCCAAATTATCCACCAAGTGCAAATTATTCCGGAGTTCGTAAAATCGATTTCGTGTCATGTTTTTTGTGAAAAAATCAACACATAGGCTCGTATCCCAGTATAAGCTTATACGAGGAAATTTTAGTGATCCCATTGCTATGTGTAGACCAAAAAGTATTTTCAGTTCCTTTGCACTGCAATGTTTAAATCTCGTATGTCCCTTTTGAACAGTGTACATATTCGTAAACATTTCCATTTGTTCAAAAAGCTCGTCAGTAATATATTTTGAAAAGTATTGTATTGGTGACAATAATTCGATTTCCTCATCGATTTCAGCCAGCAAAATACAACTTTTTCTGGTGAAGTTTTTGTTTCGCCAATATATTTTTGTCTTTGATTTTGAAGTTGATGGAGTATTTGGATCGGAATTTTCTTGGTTGGGTTCATCTTCTGGAATATCTTCTTCAAAATCATTGAGATTTTCACGCTCATTGTTACGAACAACATCAGCTCCTACTCTTATGATATTTTGGCGAATTAAATATTCATCATTCATAATATCTAAGTCATTTATTTCGTCGTCAAAATCTTCATCGTCCTCTAACATTTCAATATCAGACACATCATCAGCTTCTAAAATTTGTAAAATTTCAGACGAAGTTAATTGTTGATTGGCCATGGCACGTATGGAATCTATATGACATAAAACAATAAACTGTCAGATATAACAACTATTCATAACCAATGTACAAAATATTGTACATCAATTTTACATTGAAAATTCGTCCATGAAAAATTTATAAAAGATAACTTACCTATTATATTTCAATTAGTTAAATATTTAACTATTAATTTTTCTCAAAAATTAATCAAAATTTCCACGAAAAAAGAATGAAAAACACAAATAAAATAAACAAAGCATTAACTCTCAGAACACTAACACAATTGGGCTGTTTTCAACAAGTACAACTTTTTATAATAATACCAAAAAACTGTGAATAGTGACAATTCTTATTCGTAAGTATCTATCCTTTGAAATTTAGTATGATATTTCAAGTTTGATCTCGTTTCTCATTAAATTGTGTACATTAAAGTTTATGTACAAAATATTGTACAAAAGTTGTCAATGAGGGTCTAATTTTTCAAATAAGTCAGTAGTGAAGAGGTTAATGACTACACTAAGTAGAAATAAGCCAAAAATGATCAAATTTGACATTTTTCGATAGAAAAAATATTTTTTGAAAATTTTCGATTTTTCAACATGAGAGTCATGACTATCAAATCATTGAAATTTTGATCCAAGTAAGTCAAAATGTATACATAGAGGTCCTTTATGACTGGACTACGTATAAATAAGCCAAAAATGATCAAATTTGACATTTTTCGATAGAAAAAACATTTTTTGAAAATTTCCGATTTTACAACTAGAAGGTCATGACTATACAAATCATTGAAATTTTGATCCAAGTAAGTCAAAATGTATACATAGAGGTCCTTTATGACTGGACTAAGTATAAATAGGCCAAAAATGATCAAAATTGACATTTTTCGATAGAAAAAACATTTTTTGAAAATTTCCGATTTTTCCTCATGAGAGTCATGACTATACAAATCATTGAAATTTTGATCCAAGTAAGTCAAAATGTATACATAGAGGTCCTTTATGACTGGACTAAGTATAAATAAGCCAAAAATGATCAAATTTGACATTTTTCGATAGAAAAAACATTTTTTGAAAATTTTCGATTTTTCAACATGAGAGTCATGACTATACAAATCATTGAAATTTTGATCCAAGTAAGTCAAAATGTATACATAGAGGTCCTTTATGACTGGACTACGTATAAATAGGCTAAAAATGATGAAATTTGACATTTTTCGAAAGAAAAAACATTTTTGAAAATTTTCGATTTTTCAACATGAGAATCATGACTATACAAATCATTGAAATTTTGATCCAAGTAAGTCAAAATGTATACAAAGAGGTCCTTTATGACTGGACTACGTAGAAATAAGCCAAAAATGATCAAATTTGACATTTTTCGATAGAAAAAATCTTTTTGAAAATTTTCGATTTTTCAACATGAGAGTCATGACTATACAAATCATTTAAATTTTGATCCAAGTAAGTCAAAATGTATACAAAGAGGTCCTTTATGACTGGACTACGTATAAATAAGCCAAAAATGATCAAATTTGACATTTTTGGATAGAAAAAACATTTTTTGAAAATTTCCGATTTTACAACTAGAAGGTCATGACTATACAAATCATTGAAATTTTGATCCAAGTAAGTCAAAATGTATACATAGAGGTCCTTTATGACTGGACTAAGTATAAATAGGCCAAAAATGATCAAAATTGACATTTTTCGATAGAAAAAACATTTTTTGAAAATTTCCGATTTTTCCTCATGAGAGTCATGACTATACAAATCATTGAAATTTTGATCCAAGTAAGTCAAAATGTATACATAGAGGTCCTTCATGACTGGACTAAGTATAAATAAGCCAAAAATGAGCCAATTTGACATTTTTCGATAGAAAAAACATTTTTTGAAAATTGCGTCAGTCCAAAACTAACAGCGTCAAAAGTGAAACTTTTTATGTAATTCAAAAACTGTCAATGAGTGTACAAAAAAATACATTGCAGCAAAATTAGTTACTACGGAAGTTTCACTCGTACGTACTATTATTTACATATACATAAAACTATATACATATACGTACAAGTGAAACTTCCGTAGTAATTAATTTTGCTGCAATGTATTTTTTTTTGTACACTCATTGACAGTTTTTGAATTACATCATTGAAATTTTGATCCAAGTAAGTCAAAATGTATACATAGAGGTCCTTTATGACTGGACTAAGTATAAATAAGCCAAAAATGATCCAATTTGACATTTTTCGAAAGAAAAAACATTTTTTGAAAATTTCCGATTTTACAACTAGAATGTCATGACTATACAAATCATTGAAATTTTGATCCAAGTAAGTCAAAATGTATACATAGAGGTCCTTAATGACGGGACTAAGTATAAATAAGCCAAAAATAATCAAATTTGACATTTTTCGATAGAAAAAACATTTTTTGATCATTTCCGATTTTACAACTAGAATGTCATAACTATACAAATCATTGAAATTTTGATCCAAGTAAGTCAAAATGTATACATAGAGGTCCTTATTGACTGGACTAAGTAAAAATAAGCCAAAAATGATCAAATTTGACATTTTTCGATAGAAAAAACATTTTTTGAAAATTTTCGATTTTTCAACATGAGAGTCATGACTATACAAATCATTGAAATTTTGATCCAAGTAAGTCAAAATGTATACATAGAGGTCCTTTATGACTGGACTACGTATAAATAAGCCAAAAATGATCAAATTTGACATTTTTCGATAGAAAAAACATTTTTTGAAAATTTCCGATTTTACAACTAGAAGGTCATGACTATACAAATCATTGAAATTTTGATCCAAGTAAGTCAAAATGTATACATAGAGGTCCTTTATGACTGGACTAAGTATAAATAAGCCAAAAATGATCAAATTTGACATTTTTCGATAGAAAAAACATTTTTTGAAAATTTTCGATTTTTCAACATGAGAGTCATGACTATACAAATCATTGAAATTTTGATCCAAGTAAGTCAAAATGTATACATAGAGGTCCTTTATGACTGGACTAAGTATAAATAGGCTAAAAATGATGAAATTTGACATTTTTCGAAAGAAAAAACATTTTTGAAAATTTTCGATTTTTCAACATGAGAATCATGACTATACAAATCATTGAAATTTTGATCCAAGTAAGTCAAAATGTATACAAAGAGGTCCTTTATGACTGGACTACGTAGAAATAAGCCAAAAATGATCAAATTTGACATTTTTCGATAGAAAAAATCTTTTTGAAAATTTTCGATTTTTCAACATGAGAGTCATGACTATACAAATCATTTAAATTTTGATCCAAGTAAGTCAAAATGTATACAAAGAGGTCCTTTATGACTGGACTACGTATAAATAAGCCAAAAATGATCAAATTTGAAATTTTTCGATAGAAAAAACATTTTTTGAAAATTTCCGATTTTACAACTAGAAGGTCATGACTATACAAATCATTGAAATTTTGATCCAAGTAAGTCAAAATGTATACATAGAGGTCCTTTATGACTGGACTAAGTATAAATAGGCCAAAAATGATCAAAATTGACATTTTTCGATAGAAAAAACATTTTTTGAAAATTTCCGATTTTTCCTCATGAGAGTCATGACTATACAAATCATTGAAATTTTGATCCAAGTAAGTCAAAATGTATACATAGAGGTCCTTCATGACTGGACTAAGTATAAATAAGCCAAAATTGAGCCAATTTGACATTTTTCGATAGAAAAAACATTTTTTGAAAATTGCGTCAGTCCAAAACTAACAGCGTCAAAAGTGAAACTTTTTATGTAATTCAAAAACTGTCAATGAGTGTACAAAAAAATACATTGCAGCAAAATTAGTTACTACGGAAGTTTCACTCGTACGTACTATTATTTACATATACATAAAACTATATACATATACGTACAAGTGAAACTTCCGTAGTAATTAATTTTGCTGCAATGTATTTTTTTTGTACACTCATTGACAGTTTTTGAATTACATCATTGAAATTTTGATCCAAGTAAGTCAAAATGTATACATAGAGGTCCTTTATGACTGGACTAAGTATAAATAAGCCAAAAATGATCCAATTTGACATTTTTCGAAAGAAAAAACATTTTTTGAAAATTTCCGATTTTACAACTAGAATGTCATGACTATACAAATCATTGAAATTTTGATCCAAGTAAGTCAAAATGTATACATAGAGGTCCTTAATGACGGGACTAAGTATAAATAAGCCAAAAATAATCAAATTTGACATTTTTCGATAGAAAAAACATTTTTTGATCATTTCCGATTTTACAACTAGAATGTCATAACTATACAAATCATTGAAATTTTGATCCAAGTAAGTCAAAATGTATACATAGAGGTCCTTATTGACTGGACTTAGTAAAAATAAGCCAAAAATGATCAAATTTGACATTTTTCGATAGAAAAAAACATTTTTTGAAAATTTTCGATTTTTCAACATGAGAGTAATGACTATACAAATCATTGAAATTTTGATCCAAGTAAGTCAAAATGTATACATAGAGGTCCTTTATGACTGGACTAAGTATAAATAAGCCAAAAATGATCAAAATTGACATTTTTCGATAGAAAAAACATTTTTTGAAAATTTTCGATTTTTCCACATGAGAGTCATGACTATACAAATCATTGAAATTTTGATCCAAGTAAGTCAAAATGTATACATAGAGGTCCTTCATGACTGGACTAAGTATAAATAAGCCAAAAATGAGCCAATTTGACATTTTTCGATAGAAAAAACATTTTTTGAAAATTTTCGATTTTTCAACACGAGAGTCATGACTATACAAATTATTGAAATTTTGATCCAAGTAAGTCAAAATGTATACATAGAGGTCCTTTATGACTGGACTAAGTATAAATAAGCCAAAAATGATCAAATTTGACATTTTTCGAAAGAATAAACATTTTTTGAAAATTTCCGATTTTGCAACTAGAATGTCATGACTATACAAATCATTGAAATTTGGATCCAAGTAAATCAAAATGTATACATAGAGGTCCTTAATGACGGGACTAAGTATAAATAAGCCAAAAATGATCAAATTTGACATTTTTCGATAGAAAAAACATTTTTTGAAAATTTCCGATTTTACAACTAGAATGGCCAAAAATGATCAAATTTGACATTTTTCGATTAAAAATGTATGCGTCAGTCCAAAACTAACAGCGTCAAAAGTGAAACTTTTTATGTAATTCAAAAACTGTCAATGAGTGTACAAAAAAATACATTGCAGCAAAATTAATTACTACGGAAGTTTCACTCGTACGTACTATTATTTACATATACATAAAACTATATACATATACGTACAAGTGAAACTTCCGCAGTAATTAATTTTGCTGCAATGTATTTGACTGACGCATACATTTTTAATCGAAAAATGTCAAATTTGATCATTTTTGGCCATTCTAGTTGTAAAATCGGAAATTTTCAAAAAATGTTTTTTCTATCGAAAAATGTCAAATTTGATCATTTTTGGCTTATTTATACTTAGTCCCGTCATTAAGGACCTCTATGTATACATTTTGATTTACTTGGATCCAAATTTCAATGATTTGTATAGTCATGACATTCTAGTTGCAAAATCGGAAATTTTCAAAAAATGTTTATTCTTTCGAAAAATGTCAAATTTGATCATTTTTGGCTTATTTATACTTAGTCCAGTCATAAAGGACCTCTATGTATACATTTTGACTTACTTGGATCAAAATTTCAATAATTTGTATAGTCATGACTCTCGTGTTGAAAAATCGAAAATTTTCAAAAAATGTTTTTTCTATCGAAAAATGTCAAATTGGCTCATTTTTGGCTTATTTATACTTAGTCCAGTCATGAAGGACCTCTATGTATACATTTTGACTTACTTGGATCAAAATTTCAATGATTTGTATAGTCATGACTCTCATGTGGAAAAATCGAAAATTTTCAAAAAATGTTTTTTCTATCGAAAAATGTCAATTTTGATCATTTTTGGCTTATTTATACTTAGTCCAGTCATAAAGGACCTCTATGTATACATTTTGACTTACTTGGATCAAAATTTCAATGATTTGTATAGTCATTACTCTCATGTTGAAAAATCGAAAATTTTCAAAAAATGTTTTTTCTATCGAAAAATGTCATATTTGATCATTTTTGGCTTATTTTTACTTAGTCCAGTCAATAAGGACCTCTATGTATACATTTTGACTTACTTGGATCAAAATTTCAATGATTTGTATAGTTATGACATTCTAGTTGTAAAATCGGAAATGATCAAAAAATGTTTTTTCTATCGAAAAATGTCAAATTTGATTATTTTTGGCTTATTTATACTTAGTCCCGTCATTAAGGACCTCTATGTATACATTTTGACTTACTTGGATCAAAATTTCAATGATTTGTATAGTCATGACATTCTAGTTGTAAAATCGGAAATTTTCAAAAAATGTTTTTTCTTTCGAAAAATGTCAAATTGGATCATTTTTGGCTTATTTATACTTAGTCCAGTCATAAAGGACCTCTATGTATACATTTTGACTTACTTGGATCAAAATTTCAATGATGTAATTCAAAAACTGTCAATGAGTGTACAAAAAAAATACATTGCAGCAAAATTAATTACTACGGAAGTTTCACTTGTACGTATATGTATATAGTTTTATGTATATGTAAATAATAGTACGTACGAGTGAAACTTCCGTAGTAACTAATTTTGCTGCAATGTATTTTTTTGTACACTCATTGACAGTTTTTGAATTACATAAAAAGTTTCACTTTTGACGCTGTTAGTTTTGGACTGACGCAATTTTCAAAAAATGTTTTTTCTATCGAAAAATGTCAAATTGGCTCAATTTTGGCTTATATATACTTAGTCCAGTCATGAAGGACCTCTATGTATACATTTTGACTTACTTGGATCAAAATTTCAATGATTTGTATAGTCATGACTCTCATGAGGAAAAATCGGAAATTTTCAAAAAATGTTTTTTCTATCGAAAAATGTCAATTTTGATCATTTTTGGCCTATTTATACTTAGTCCAGTCATAAAGGACCTCTATGTATACATTTTGACTTACTTGGATCAAAATTTCAATGATTTGTATAGTCATGACCTTCTAGTTGTAAAATCGGAAATTTTCAAAAAATGTTTTTTCTATCGAAAAATTTCAAATTTG
The DNA here is from genome assembly GCF_905475395.1 of Chrysoperla carnea. NCBI lineage: Eukaryota > Metazoa > Arthropoda > Insecta > Neuroptera > Chrysopidae > Chrysoperla > Chrysoperla carnea. Next base: position 314,085 of record NW_025408238.1, on the reverse strand, counting down.
ATCATTTTTGGCTTATTTATACGTAGTCCAGTCATAAAGGACCTCTTTGTATACATTTTGACTTACTTGGATCAAAATTTAAATGATTTGTATAGTCATGACTCTCATGTTGAAAAATCGAAAATTTTCAAAAAGATTTTTTCTATCGAAAAATGTCAAATTTGATCATTTTTGGCTTATTTCTACGTAGTCCAGTCATAAAGGACCTCTTTGTATACATTTTGACTTACTTGGATCAAAATTTCAATGATTTGTATAGTCATGATTCTCATATACATATTTACATATACATAAAACTATATACATATACGTACAAGTGAAACTTCCGCAGTAATTAATTTTGCTGCAATGTATTTTTTTGTACACTCATTGACAGTTTTTGAATTACATAAAAAGTTTCACTTTTCACGCTGTTAGTTTTGGACTGACGCATACATTTTTTGTATCTTCATTGACAATAGCTGAGAAAAAGTTTCACTTCAATAAAAACAATATTAAAAAATTTTTAATATGAAATATGAAATAATTTAATAGACATATTAATATATATATATATATATATATATATATATATATATATATATATATGTATATGTCTATTAAATTATTTCATATTTCATATTAAAAATTTTTATATATATATATATATATATATATATATATATATATATATATATTACATATACATAAACATTCAACATTAAGAAAAGAACTATATAACTAAAAAAAATAGTAGATACAAACATTTACAATTTATTATAAAAACATTTAATAAATAAAGATCGACATATAAGATTTAAATGTAAGTAGGTTTGAACTATCCTTGTTTAATAAATAAGTGATATATGTACAGTACTTTATAATGGTATATGTACTTTAATAACATTTAATAATAAATAAAGATCGACATATAAGATTTAAATGTAAGTAGGTTTGAACTATCCTTGTTTAATAAATATATGTACAGTTATCAAGTCCCACGGCCTCTCTCACTCTGCTGGAGTAAATGGTAATAAGAAAGAGACAACAAGGAGTTTAACAGTTTGTTAGCTTGTTAGCTGTACGAGTAAACACTCATGACAAAACGCTAGTGTCCCATAAAAAGTTTCACTTCAAAAAAACATTTTTTGAAAATTTTCGATTTTTCAACATGAGAATCATGACTATACAAATCATTGAAATTTTGATCCAAGTAAGTCAAAATGTATACATAGAGGTCATTTATGACTGGACAAAGAATAAGTAAGCCAAAAATGATCAAATTTGACATTTTTCGATAGAAAAAACATTTTTTGAAAATTTTCGATTATTCAACATGAGAGTAATGACTATACAAATCATTGAAATTTTGATCCAAGTAAGTCAAAATGTATACATAGAGGTCCTTTATGACTGAACTAAGTTTAAATAGGCCAAAAATGATCAAATTTGACATTTTTCGATAGAAAAAACATTTTTGAAAATTTTCGATTTTTCAATATGAGAATCATGACTATACAAATTTTTGAAATTTTGATCCAAGTAAGTCAAAATGTATACATAGAGGTCCTTTATGACTGGACTACGTAGAAATAAGCCAAAAATGATCAAATTTGATATTTTTCGATAGAAAAAAGTTTTTTGAAAATTTTCGATTTTTCAACACCAGAGTCATGACTATACAAATCATTGAAATTTTGATCCAAGTATGTCAAAATGTATACATAGAGGTCCTTCATGACTGGACTAAGTATAAATAAGCCAAAAATGATCCAATTTGACATTTTTCGATAGAAAAAACATTTTTTGAAAATTTTCGATTTTTCAACATGAGAGTCATAAGTATACAAATCATTGAAATTTGGATCCAAGTAAGTCAAAATGTATACATAGAGGTCCTTTATGACTGGACTAAGTATAAATAAGCCAAAAATGATCAAATTTGACATTTTTCGATAAGAAAAAACATTTTTTGAAAATTTTCGATTTTTCAACATGAGAATCATGACTATACAAATCATTGAAATTTTGATCCAAGTAAGTCAAAATGTATACATAGAGGTCCTTTATGACTGGACTAAGTAAAAATAAGCCAAAAATGATCAAATTTGACATTTTTCGATAGAAAAAACATTTTTTGAAAATTTTCGATTTTTCAACATGAGAGTAATGACTATACAAATCATTGAAATTTTGATCCAAGTAAGTCAAAATGTATACACAGAGGTCCTTTATGACTGGACTAAGTATAAATAAGCCAAAAATGATCAAATTTGACATTTTTCGAAAGAAAAAACATTTTTTGAAAATTTCCGATTTTACAACTAGAATGTCATGACTATACAAATCATTGAAATTTTGATCCAAGTAAGTCAAAATGTATACATTGAGGTCCTTAACGACGGGATTAAGTATAAATCAGCCAAAAATAATCAAATTTGACATTTTTCGGAAGAAAAAACATTTTTTTAAAATTTCCGATTTTACAACTAGAATGTCATAAGTATACAAATCATTGAAATTTGGATCCAAGTAAGTCAAAATGTATACATAGAGGTCCTTTATGACTGGACTAAGTAAAATAAAAATAAGCCAAAAATGATCAAATTTGACATTTTTCGATAGAAAAAACATTTTTTTAAAATTTTCGATTTTTCAACATGAGAGTCATGACAATACAAATCATTGAAATTTTGATCCAAGTAAGTCAAAATGTATACATAGAGGTCCTTTATGACTGGACTAAGTATAAATAAGCCAAAAATGTTCAAAATTGACATTTTTCGATAGAAAAAACATTTTTTGAAAATTTTTGATTTTTCCACATGAGAGTCATGACTATACAAATCATTGAAATTTTGATCCAAGTAAGTCAAAATGTATACATAGAGGTCCTTCATGACTGGACTAAGTATAAATAAGCCAAAAATGAGCCAATTTGACATTTTTCGATAGAAAAAACATTTTTTGAAAATTTTCGATTTTTCAACATGAGAGTCATGACTATACAAATTATTGAAATTTTGATCCAAGTAAGTCAAAATATATACATAGAGGTCCTTTATGACTGGACTAAGTAGAAATAAGCCAAAAATGATCAAATTTGACATTTTTCGATAGAAAAAACATTTTTTGAAAATTTTCGATTTTTCAACATGAGAGTCATGACTATACAAATCATTGAAATTTTGATCCAAGTAAGTCAAAATGTATACAAAGAGGTCCTTCATGACTGGACTAAGTATAAATAGGCCAAAAATGATCAAATTTGACATTTTTCGATAGAAAAAACATTTTTGAAAATTTTCGATTTTTCAACATGAGAATCATGACTATACAAATCATTGAAATTTTGATCCAAGTAAGTCAAAATGTATACATAGAGGTCCTTTATGACTGGACTACGTAGAAATAAGCCAAAAATGATCAAATTTGACATTTTTCGATAGAAAAAACATTTTTGAAAATTTTCGATTTTTCAACATGAGAATCATGACTATACAAATCATTGAAATTTTGATCCAAGTAAGTCAAATTGTATACATAGAGGTCCTTTATGACTGGACTAAGTAGCAATAAGCCAAAAATGATCAAATTTGACATTTTTTAAAAGAAAAAACAATTTTTGATAATTTTCGATTTTTCAACATGAGAGTTATGACTATACAAATCATTGAAATTTTGATCCAAGTAAGTCAAAATGTATACATAGAGGTCCTTCATGACTGGACTAAGTCTAAATAAGCTAAAAATGATCAAATTTGACATTTTTCGATAGAAAAAACATTTTTTGAAAATTTTCGATTTTTCAACACGAGAGTAATGACTATACAAATCATTGATATTTTGATCCAAGTAAGTCAAAATGTATACATAGAGGTCTTTTATGACTGGACTAAGTATAAATAAGCCAAAAATGATCAAATTTGACATTTTTCGATAGAAAAAAACATTTTTTGAAAATTTTCGATTTTTCCACATGAGAGTCATGACTATACAAATCATTGAAATTTTGATCCAAGTAAGTAAAAATGTATACATAGAGGTCCTTCATGACTGGACTAAGTATAAATAAGCCAAAAATGATCCAATTTGACATTTTTCGATAGAAAAAACATTTTTTGAAAATTTTCGATTTTTCAACATGAGAGTCATGACTATTCAAATTATTGAAATTTTGATCCAAGAAAGTCAAAATGTATACATAGAGGTCCTTTATGACTGGACTAAGTATAAATAAGCCAAAAATGATCAAATTTGACATTTTTCGATTAAAAAAAACATTTTTTGAAAATTTTCGATTTTTCAACATGAGAATTATGACTATACAAATCATTGAAATTTTGATCCAAGAAAGTCAAAATGTATACATAGAGGTCCTTTATGACTGGACTAAGTAAAATAAAAATAAGCCAAAAATGATCAAATTTGACATTTTTCGATAGAAAAAACATTTTTTTAAAATTTTCCATTTTTCAACATGAGAGTCATGACAATACAAATCATTGAAATTTTGATCCAAGTAAGTCAAAATGTATACATAGAGGTCCTTTATGACTGGACTAAGTATAAATAAGCCAAAAATGTTCAAAATTGACATTTTTCGATAGAAAAAACATTTTTTGAAAATTTTTGATTTTTCCACATGAGAGTCATGACTATACAAATCATTGAAATTTTGATCCAAGTAAGTCAAAATGTATACATAGAGGTCCTTCATGACTGGACTAAGTATAAATAAGCCAAAAATGAGCCAATTTGACATTTTTCGATAGAAAAAACATTTTTTGAAAATTTTCGATTTTTCAACATGAGAGTCATGACTATACAAATTATTGAAATTTTGATCCAAGTAAGTCAAAATGTATACATAGAGGTCCTTTATGACTGGACTAAGTAGAAATAAGCCAAAAATGATCAAATTTGACATTTTTCGATAGAAAAAACATTTTTTGAAAATTTTCGATTTTTCAACATGAGAGTCATGACTATACAAATCATTGAAATTTTGATCCAAGTAAGTCAAAATGTATACAAAGAGGTCCTTCATGACTGGACTAAGTATAAATAGGCCAAAAATGATCAAATTTGACATTTTTCGATAGAAAAAACATTTTTGAAAATTTTCGATTTTTCAACATGAGAATCATGACTATACAAATCATTGAAATTTTGATCCAAATAAGTCAAAATGTATACATAGAGGTCCTTTATGACTGGACTACGTAGAAATAAGCCAAAAATGATCAAATTTGACATTTTTCGATAGAAAAAACATTTTTGAAAATTTTCGATTTTTCAACATGAGAATCATGACTATACAAATCATTGAAATTTTGATCCAAGTAAGTCAAATTGTATACATAGAGGTCCTTTATGACTGGACTAAGTAGCAATAAGCCAAAAATGATCAAATTTGACATTTTTTAAAAGAAAAAACAATTTTTGATAATTTTCGATTTTTCAACATGAGAGTCATGACTATACAAATCATTGAAATTTTGATCCAAGTAAGTCAAAATGTATACATAGAGGTCCTTCAGGACTGGACTAAGTCTAAATAAGCTAAAAATGATCAAATTTGACATTTTTCGATAGAAAAAACATTTTTTGAAAATTTTCGATTTTTCAACATGAGAGTAATGACTATACAAATCATTGATATTTTGATCCAAGTAAGTCAAAATGTATACAAAGAGGTCTTTTATGACTGGACTAAGTATAAATAAGCCAAAAATGATCAAATTTGACATTTTTCGATAGAAAAAACATTTTTTGAAAATTATCGATTTTTCAACATGAGAGTCATGACTATACAAATCATTGAAATTTTGATCCAAGTAAGTCAAAATGTATACATGGAGTTCCTTTATGACTGGACTAAGTATAAATAGGCCAAAAATGATCAAATTTGACATTTTTCGATAGAAAAAACATTTTTGAAAATTTTCGATTTTTCAACATGAGAATCATGACTATACAAATCATTGAAATTTTGATCCAAGTAAGTCAAAATGTATACATTGAGGTCCTTTATGACTGGACTACGTCGAAATAAGCCAAAAATGATCAAATTTGACATTTTTCGATAGAAAAAATTTTTTTGAAAATTTTCGATTTTTCAACATGAGAGTCATGACTGTACAAATCATTGAAATTTTGATCCAAGTAAGTCAAAATGTATACAAAGAGGTCCTTTATGACTGGACTAAGTATAAATAAGCCAAAAATGATCAAATTTGACATTTTTCGATAGAAAAAACATTTTTTGAAAATTTTCGATTTTTCAACATGAGAGTCATGACTATACAAATCATTGAAATTTTGATCCAAGTAAGTCAAAATGTATACATAGAGGTCCTTTATGACTGGACTAAGTATAAATAAGCCAAAAATGATCAAATTTGACATTTTTCGATAGAAAAAACATTCTTTGAAAATTTTCGATTTTTCAACATTAGAGTCATGACTAAACAAATCATTGAAATTTTGATCCAAGTAAGTCAAAATGTATACATAGAGGTCCTTTATGACTGGACTAAGTATAAATAAGCCAAAAAAGATCAAATTTGACATTTCTCGATAGAAAAAATATTTTTTGAAAATTTTCGATTTTTCAACATGAGAGTCATGACTATACAAATCATTGAAATTTTGATCCAAGTAAGTCAAAACGTAAACATAGAGTTCCTTTATGACTGGACTTAGTATAAATAAGCCAAAAATGATCAAATTTGACATTTTTCGATACAAAAAACATTTTTGTAAAATTTTCGATTTTTCAACATGAGCGTCATGACTATACAAATCATTGAAATTTTGATCCAAGTAAGTCAAAATGTATACAAAGAGGTCCTTTATGACTGGACTAAGTAGAAATAAGCCAAAGATGATCAAATTTGACATTTTTCGATAGAAAAAACATTTTTTGAAAATTTCCGATTTTGCAACTAAAATGTCATGTCTATACAAATCATTGAAATTTTGATCCAAGTAAGTCAAAATGTATACATAGAGGTCCTTTATGACTGGACTAAGTAGAAATAAGCCAAAAATGATCAAATTTGACATTTTACGATAGAATAAACCTTTTTTGAAAATTTTCGATTTTACAACTAAAATGTCATGACTATACAAATCATTGAAATTTTGATCCAAGTAAGTCAAAATGTATACATAGAGGTCCTTTATGACTGGACTAAGTAGAAATAAGCCAAAAATGATCAAATTTGACACTTTTCGATAGAAAAAACATTTTTTGAAAATTTCCGATTTTACAACTAGAATGTCATGACTATACAAATCATTGAAATATTGATCCAAGTAAGTCAAAATGTATACATAGAGGTCCTTTATGACCGGACTAAGTATAAATAAGCAAAAAATGATTAAATTTGACATTTTTCGTTAGAAAAAACATTTTTTGAAAATTTTCGATTTTTCAACATCAGAGTCATGACTATACAAATCATTGAAATTTTGATCCAAGTAAGTCAAAATGTATACAAAGAAGTCTTTTATGACTGGATTAAGTATAAATAAGCGAAAATGATCAAATTTGACATTTTTCGACGGCAAAAACATTTTTTGAAAATTTCCGATTTTACAACTAAAATGTCATGACTATACAAATCATTGAAATTTTGATCCAAGTAAGTCAAAACGTAAACATAGAGTTCCTTTATGACTGGACTTAGTATAAATAAGCTAAAAATGATCAAATATGACATTTTTTGATAGAAAAAACATTTTTTGAAAATTTCCGATTTTACAACTAAAATGTCATGACTATACAAATCATTGAAATTTTGATCCAAGTAAGTCAAAATGTATACATAGAGGTCCTTTATGACTGGACTAAGTATTAATAAGCCAAAAATTATCAAATTTGACATTTTTGGATAGAAAAAACATTTTTTGAAAATTTTCGATTTTTCAACATGAGAGTCATGACTCTACCAATCATTGAAATTTTGATCCAAGTAAGTCAAAATGTATACATAGAGGTCCTTTATGACTGGACTAAGTATAAATAAGCCAAATATGATCAAATTTGACATTTTTCGATAGAAAAAACATTTTTTGAGATTTTCCGATTTTACAACTAAAATGTCATGACTATACAAATCATTGAAATTTTGATCCAAGTAAGTCAAAATGTATACATAGAGGTCCTTTATGACTGGACTAAGTAGAAATAAGCCAAAAATGATCAAATTTGACATTTTTGGATAGAAAAAACATTTTTTGAAAATTTTCGATTTTTCAACATGAGAGTCATGACTCTACAAATCATTGAAATTTTGATCCAAGTAAGTCAAAATGTATACATAGAGGTCCTCTATGACTGGACTACGTAGAAATAAGCCAAAAATGATCAAATTTGACATTTTTCGTTAGAAAAAAATTTTTTGCAAATTTTCGATTTTTCAACATGAGAGTCATGACTATACAAATCATTGAAATTTTGATCCAAGTAAGTCAAAATGTATACAAAGAGGTCCTTTATGACTGGACTAAGTATAAATAAGCCAAAAATGATCAAATTTGACATTTTTCGATAGAAAAAACATTGTTTGAAAATTTTCGATTTTTCACTAGAATGTCATGACTATACAAATCATTGAAATTTTGATCCAAGTAAGTCAAAATGTATACAAAGAGGTCCTTTATGGCTGGATTAAGTATAAATAAGCCAAAAATGATCAAATTTGACATTTTTCGATATAAAAAACATTTTTTGAAAATTTTCGATTTTTCAACATGAGGGTCATGACTGTACAAATCATTGAAATTTTGATCCAAGTAAGTCAAAATGTATACATAGAGGTCCTTTATGACTGGACTAAGTAGAAATAAGCCAAAAATGATCAAATTTGACATTTTTCGATAGAAAAAACATTTTTTGAAAATTTTCGATTTTTCAACATTAGAGTCATGACTATACAAATCATTGAAATTTTGATCCAAGTAAGTCAGAATGTATACATAGAGGTCCTTTATGACTGGACTAAGTATAAATAAGCCAAAAATGATCAAATTTGACATTTTTCGATGGAAAAAACATTTTTTGAAAATTTTCGATTTTTCACTAGAATGTCATGACTATACAAATCATTGAAATTTTGATCCAAGTAAGTCAAAATGTATACATAGAGGTCCTTTATGACTGGACTAAGTATTAATAAGCCAAAAATTATCAAATTTGACATTTTTGGATAGAAAAAAACATTTTTTGAAAATTTTCGATTTTTCAACATGAGAGTCATGACTCTACCAATCATTGAAATTTTGATCCAAGTAAGTCAAAATGTATACATAGAGGCCCTTTATGACTGGACTAAGTATAAATAAGCCAAAAATGATCAAATTTGACATTTTTCGATAGAAAAAACATTGTTTGAAAATTTTCGATTTTTCACTAGAATGTCATGACTATACAAATCATTGAAATTTTGATCCAAGTAAGTCAAAATGTATACAAAGAGGTCCTTTATGGCTGGATTAAGTATAAATAAGCCAAAAATGATCAAATTTGACATTTTTCGATATAAAAAACATTTTTTGAAAATTTTCGATTTTTCAACATGAGGGTCATGACTGTACAAATCATTGAAATTTTGATCCAAGTAAGTCAAAATGTATACATAGAGGTCCTTTATGACTGGACTAAGTAGAAATAAGCCAAAAATGATCAAATTTGACATTTTTCGATAGAAAAAACATTTTTTGAAAATTTTCGATTTTTCAACATTAGAGTCATGACTATACAAATCATTGAAATTTTGATCCAAGTAAGTCAGAATGTATACATAGAGGTCCTTTATGACTGGACTAAGTATAAATAAGCCAAAAATGATCAAATTTGACATTTTTCGATGGAAAAAACATTTTTTGAAAATTTTCGATTTTTCAACATGAGAGTCATGACTATACAAATCATTGAAATTTTGATCCAAGTAAGTCAAATTGTATACATAGAGGTCCTTTATGACTGGACTAAGTAGAAATAAGCCAAAAATGATCAAATTTGACATTTTTTAATAGAGAAAACAATTTTTGATAATTTTCGATTTTTCAACATGAGAGTCATGACTATAAAAATCATTGAAATTTTGATCCAAGTAAGTCAAAATGTAAACATAGAGGTCCTTCATGACTGGACTAAGTATAAATAAGCTAAAAATGATCAAATTTGACATTTTTCGATAGAAAAAACATTTTTGAAAATTTTCGATTTTTCAACATGAGAATCATGACTATACAAATCATTGAAATTTTGATCCAAGTAAGTCAAAATGTATACATAGAGGTCCTTTATGACTGGACTAAGTAGAAATAAGTCAAAAATGATCACATTTGACATTTTTCGATAGAAAAAACATTTTTTGAAAATTTTCGATTTTTCAACATGAGAGTCATGACTATACAAATCATTGAAATTTTGATCCAAGTAAGTCAAAATGTATACATAGAGGTCCTTTATGACTGGACTAAGTATAAATATGCCAAAAATGATCAAATTTGACATTTTTCGATAGAAAAAAGATTTTTTGAAAATTTTCGATTTTTCAACATGAGAGTAATGACTATACAAATCATTGAAATCTTGATCCAAGTAAGTCAAAATGTATACAAAGAGGTCCTTTATGACTGGACTAACTATAAATAAGCCAAAAATGATCAAATTTGAAATTTTTCGATAGAAAAAACATTTTTTGAAGATTTTCGATTTTTCAACATGAGAGTCATGACTATACAAATCATTGAAATTTTGATCCAAGTAAGTCAAAAATGTATACATAGAGGTCTTTTATGACTGGACTAAGTATAAATAGGCCAAAAAATGATCAAATTTGACATTTTTCGATAGAAAAAACATTTTTGAAAATTTTCGATTTTTCAACATGAGAATCATGACTATACAAATCATTGAAATTTTGATCCAAGTAAGTCAAAATGTATACATAGAGGTCCTCTATGACTGGACTACGTAGAAATAAGCCAAAAATGATCAAATTTGACATTTTTCGTTAGAAAAAAATTTTTTGAAAATTTTCGATTTTTCAACATGAGAGTCATGACTATACAAATCATTGAAATTTTGATCCAAGTAAGTCAAAATGTATACAAAGAGGTTCTTTAAGACTGGACTAAGTATAAATAAGCCAAAAATGATCAAATTTGACATTTTTCGATAGAAAAAACATTTTTTGAAAATTTCCGATTATACAACTAGAAGGTCATGACTATACAAATCATTGAAATTTTGATCCAAGTAAGTCAAAATGTATACATAGAGGTCCTTTATGACTGGACTAAGTATAAATAAGCCAAAAATGATCAAAATTGACATTTTTCGATAGAAAAAACATTTTTTGAAAATTTTCGATTTTTCCACATGAGAGTCATGACTATACAAATCATTGAAATTTTGATCCAAGTAAGTCAAAATGTATACATAGAGGTCCTCTATGACTGGACTACGTAGAAATAAGCCAAAAATGATCAAATTTGACATTTTTCGTTAGAAAAAAATTTTTTGCAAATTTTCGATTTTTCAACATGAGAGTCATGACTATACAAATCATTGAAATTTTGATCCAAGTAAGTCAAAATGTATAGTCAAAATGTATACAAAGAGGTCCTTTATGACTGGACTAAGTATAAATAAGCCAAAAATGATCAAATTTGACGTTTTTCGATAGAAAAAACATTTTTGAAAATTTCCGATTATACAACTAGAAGGTCATGACTATACAAATCATTGAAATTTTGATCCAAGTAAGTCAAAATGTATACATAGAGGTCCTTTATGACTGGACTAAGTATAAATAAGCCAAAAATGAGCCAATTTGACATTTTTCGATAGAAAAAACATTTTTTGAAAATTTTCGATTTTTCAACATGAGAGTCATGACTATACAAATTATTGAAATTTTGATCCAAGTAAGTCAAAATGTATACATAGAGGTCCTTTATGACTGGACTAAGTATAAATAAGCCAAAAATGATCAAATTTGACATTTTTCGATAGAAAAAACATTTTTTGAAAATTTCCGATTTTACAACTAAAATGTCATGACTATACAAATCATTGAAATTTTGATCCAAATAAGTCAAAATGTCTAAATAGAGGTCCTTTATGAATGGACTAAGTAGAAATAAGCCAAAAATGATCAAATTTGACATTTTTCGATAGAAAAAACATTTTTTGAAAATTTTCGATTTTTCAACATGAGAGTCATGACTATACAAATAATTGAAATTTTGATCCAAGTAAGTCAAAATGTATACATAGAGGTCCTTTATGACTGGACTAAGTATAAATAAGCTAAAAATGATCAAATTTGACATTTTTCGATAGAAAAAACATTTTTTGAAAATTTTCGATTTTTCAACATGAGAGTCATGACTATACAAATCATTGAAATTTTGATCCAAGTAAGTCAAAATGTATACATAGAGGTCCTTTATGACTGGACTAAGTATAAATAAGCCAAAAATGATCAAATTTGACATTTTTCGATAGAAAAAACATTTTTTGAAAATTTCCGATTTTACAACTAAAATGTCATGACTATACAAATCATTGAAACTTTGATCCAAATAAGTCAAAATGTCTAAATAGAGGTCCTTTATGAATGGACTAAGTAGAAATAAGCCAAAAATGATCAAATTTGACATTTTTCGATAGAAAAAACATTTTTTGAAAATTTTCGATTTTTCAACATGAGAGTCATGACTATACAAATAATTGAAATTTTGATCCAAGTAAGTCAAAATGTATACATAGAGGTCCTTTATGACTGGACTAAGTATAAATAAGCTAAAAATGATCAAATTTGACATTTTTCGATAGAAAAAGCATTTTTTGAAAATTTCCGATTTTACAACTAAAATGTCATGACTATACAAATCATTGAAATTTTGATCCAAGCAAGTCAAAATGTATACATATAGGTCCTTTATGACTGGACTAAGTGGAAATAAGCCAAAAATGATCAAATTTGACATTTTTCGATAGAAAAAACATTTTTTGAAAATTTTCGATTTTTTAACATGAGAGTCATGACTATACAAATCATTGAAATTTTGATCCAAGTAAGTCAAAATGTAAACATAGAGGTACTTAATGACTGGTCTTCGTAGAAATAAGCCAAAAATGATCAAATTTGACATTTTTCGATAGAAAAAAAATTTTTTGGAAATTTTCGATTTTTCAACATGAGAGTCATGACTATACAAATATTTGAAATTTTGATCCAAGTAAGTCAAAATGTATACATAGAGGTCCTTAATGACTACACTAAGTAGAAATAAGCCAAAAATGATCAAATTTGACATTTTTCGATAGAAAAAAATATTTTTTGAAAATTTTCGATTTTTCAACATGAGAGTCATGACTATACAAATCATTGAAATTTTGATCCAAGTAAGTCAAAATGTATACATAGAGGTCCTTGATGACGGGACTAAGTATAAATAAGCCAAAAATAATCAAATTTGACATTTTTCGATAGAAAAAACATTTTTTGAAAATTTTCGATTTTTCAACATGAGAGTCATGACTATACAAATCATTGAAATTTTGATCCAAGTAAGTAAAAATGTGTACATAGAGGTCCTTAATGACTACACTAAGTATAAATAAGCCAAAAATAATCAAATTTGACATTTTTCGATAGAAAAAACATTTTTTGAAAATTTTCGATTTTTCAACATGAGAATCATGACTATACAAATCATTGAAATTTTGATCAAAGTAAGTCAAAATGTATACACAGAGGTCCTTAATGACTGGACTAAGCATAAATAAGCCAAAAATGATCAAATTTGAGATTTTTCGATAGAAAAAACATTTTTTGAAAATTTTCGATTTTTCAACATGAGAGTCATGTCTACAAATCATTGAAATTTTGATTCAAGTAAGTCAAAAAGTATACATAGAGGTCCTTTATGACTGGACTAAGTATAAATAAGCCAAAAATGATCAAATTTGACATTTTTCGAAAGAAAAAACATTTCTTAAAATTTTCGATTTTTCAACATTTGAGTAATGACTATACAAATCATTGAAATTTTGATCCAAGTAAGTCAAAATGT